>NC_033801.1:70207290-70299321 GCF_001876935.1 Asparagus officinalis | reverse complement strand
ATGGATCTGGCTGGGGCGATGATCCTGTTATGTGGGCGGAGGTAATCATCTATTCTAATATGATCATTCTCTTGCATTCGTTTAGAATTTCAGGGCTCATGCTTTCCCATCCATAGGAGGATATCGGGCGAGGAAAGGCGAGATGAGTCCCGATGATTGTGGGCCTCTCCCTGGCGAGCGCTGACTCACCGCAGCAGGTAGAAAAGCCTGCAAGGGGAGAGCCGGCCTGTCGATGTTGGGGAGGCTAGTCAATTGAAGGACGGCGCCAGTTCGATGACCGCAGGTACATCTTCAAGGAGGTAACTTGTCTTTATTGGCCATAGTTTCCTTCCTCTTGCCTTCATACTTATATGCTTTTTATGTCAGATTTTTGATTGATGAGCTTCGATGGGGAAGGGCCCTGCTGTGGAATTCTATGTTCCCTTCATGTATGATTTCTCCTCAGATGATGGCCCAGCGGTCAGGATAATGTTCCCTGAGTCTGTACTTCCCGTCCAGACGTCCGCCTGGAAACTGTTATTGAAGGTCATGCCTCTTCTCACAGACTAAATCATAGGACTACCAATTCTTTGACTCTGCAATATGACGTTTGCCGTTTTTGTGCTTAACGGAGCTTCGCTGAGATACACCCTGTTGAGCCGAACCCCGCGCGCCGTGTGCGACACAACTCCAACAGTCGGCAAGCTACAGGGTCGTTACACCGGTGTCCTCCACTACCCCCAGTGACTCGAGGAAGGAGGTATAATTTAATTAACTGAGTAATGCTATTCTATTTTTCTCATTGAGGCTTTGGACGAATTTCTCCTTCTTTGTGTAGGGCTTCCTTCTCAGCTTCATGTCCTCCGTTAAGGAGTTGTTATCCCGGAATGACCCTGAGAAGATCATCATGGCGGTAGAAGTCTCGCTCTTATTCTGCCTCCTGACTCGCTATAATTGGCCAACTTCTTTTCTCCACCGACGGCTTGTCTCTTTCCGCGCCGTTTAAGCCCTACCGTCGATTCGCAAGATGAATTTGATAAGAGGACATAGGATGTGCCCGGATCTGGCGACCGGCTATGGTTGATTGACCTTGGATCGCTTAAGCGTGAGGCTTCAGATGTTTCATCGGCTGCCGGATCAAGGTGTGCTCATATCGTTGTGCCGAGTTTGGAGCTCGCTTACAGACATGGCGGGGCAGTTACTCGATGGCTTGCCGAGTCGACGAGATCGGTGCAGCGGGGCCGATAGATCGAGTTGAGGCTGACCTTGCCACTAGATCATCTTCTTGAGGAGCTTGATTCTCAGATAGATCAGGCTCTGACGAGTAACGTCCGTGAGAAGGAAGACGCGAAGATGCAATCAGAAAGCCATGCTGCTTTATCTGATGAGCTTGCAGTCCTTCGGCAGAACACTCGCTGAGACAGAGGAGTTGCTGTGAGGACTTAGCGCGAACCGAAGGAGTCTGTGGCAGAGCTGAGTTGGGCAGAGGAGCTTAGACTGGCTCTATGATGAGAAGCCTGTCTGATCAGTGCAGCATTCTTAGCCATCTCAGATGCTCGCGAACCTGCATGCGACTTGTGGGCTAATCTTTTCCGCCTATCAGCATGGACAGCAATAGAAGGTCTTGCATGGGTAAAAGGACGGAATTCATCTTCACTGTTGGTCGCTGTCCCTGAAATATCAAATAGTGGTCAAGACTAGCAATTCGAAAATGCAGAGAAAAAGAAAAATAGGTAAGTAACCTTGCTCCAAATCTGCCTCGTAATCTTCGGGATCTCCGCCTGAAGCCTCTCCAGCAGAACTAAAGGCCCTGTGACCTTCTGCATCAAGTCGGCGGGTCTTGCCCTGAGCCCTCTGTGACCGAGCACTGTCCCGGATCGCACGAGAATCAATCTGAGAGGCTTCTTCGGCCATCAACTCTTCGATAAGCTTCACAGGGACAGTCTTATTAGCTGCTAGCAACCACTTGCAGCTCAAGAAAGTGAGGTTCAACTGCCGCTCAGTACCTGGGAGACTGAACCTAGCACCAGTGCAACCAGTCACGGTCCACAACCATGCACGAAGACCGTCCACCAGACCTCCATGAGCCCGAAGCTGCTGGCGCGGGTTCCCAACATAAAGCTGGTCATAACCGAACTGGCGGGCGAATCGGCAAGGTAGATACGGCTCTATAAAACACTGATTCCCCACCCGGAAAGTCAGGTAACCCGGCCTAATGTTCACTAGCCAATTAAAGCAGCCCATATCCAAATAAGTCCTATACTCCCTCGGCTTCTCCTCATCAATCAAACACTCGCCGTACCGGCTGGAGAACTGCGGAAAGCAAGTGGAGAATGCCCAGCACTTGTGGACTTGTAGCTGACTCCTGATATCAGGGAATCCTCGGCCCTCCCACTCGCCTTTCTCAAGCAACTGTAGAAAGGGAACAAACTGGTCTATGGCATTCGGTACCGACATCACATCTGAACGATGAAGAACGAACCAAGCCATCAAATAAATATACGGAAGCTCCACCTTAATGGTAGGAATCTGAGTCGGTTTATCATCATCTCTCCGTGTAAAAGCACCAGAAATCTGTCGAAGCCCTCGATGAATGTTAGCAACCATCACCGGAAGAAGCGAAAGTTCCTTCTTGTAGGCAAGCTGAACTGCAGGATAGAGCACTTCCAGTGGCAGAGCGTCACCAGACTGATACGGGACCACACATTTCTTCAACCAGATGGCGAGATAACCGGCAAGGAGGGTCATCGGACGAATCGGCGCAGTCGCATGGAATAAAAATGATCTGAACTTGGTCCCTGCAGGAAAGCCGCTCTCAGGACTGCTATTGGTATAGGAGCGGGCATCAGTCTTCTTCAGCAGCTCATTAACCTCTGAAGGAGTCAGCGGTGCCAGTTCACAAATAACTTCACCAGAATGGCTCTCCAGATTCCTGAACAAATATGATGCGAACTGCTTCAGGCTCACATTTGCTTTGGTCCTCTTCGCTAGGGGCTTAGACTGCGCCAAAGCAATGTGATAATGACAAGTGAGGTCCCATAAGGTCTCGTAGCGGTCGGGCATGCGATCCTTCAGCTGACTCAACTCATGGTTGGAGGGAAAGTACTCCTGGTATAGCATCTGTCCCATGGGCAAGCCAGAAATCTTGTGCATCTCATGAAGAGCCAAGCCCAACTCTCCGTGCCTGGTCAGAAAAGTGTTGGAATCTGGATTATAAAGCTCGCATAGGGCAAAGAAATGCTTCGCGCTTGTAGGCAAACCATGCATGGTGGCCCGAATGGCTGCATAAAGACCGCAAGCATGTAACTCCTCGCTCCATCGGCTCAAGACATACTTCGTCATACGAGCCCACCAAAACCTGTCCAAAGAATGGACCCAACCATAGAATCTGTGGCGCGGTGCGGGCATCTCCCGTCCTAAGTTAGCAAGACGATTCCTCAAGGTAGGAGCAGAGGTGAGGAACTCGTTACGAGGCGGAGTATCTAGCCCCAGTACTCCAGGACGCAGTCCAACAATGTGATCCCTGCTCGAACCAGGAACTGCCTGATGAGTAATATAGCCACAGTGAACGCTCTCATGCTCCTTTGTCAAACGCCACGACATCTCCCGTTTCACAGCCTGGCGCCTGAGCTCAGTCAAAGAACGGTGTCGAGGAATCTTCGGCAAATACATAAAACGACTGCCAGTCTGGTAAAGCCACTGCTCAGCCTCAATAAATACTGCATCGGGATCCCTGGTAGAGTCTCCAAACAAGAAGTCAGTCTTCCTAAGAGACTGAACGGAACTGGCATCCTGCACGAGAGGCGCATCTGTGATCAGCTGGCGAAGAGCTTGATGGCCACCTTCCCTCACCACTTGGACAACTTCCAACGACGTGCCCGGAGCAAACTGGGAGGTGAACGGAATGGGCGAAAAGTCATCAGATGTGGAATAATACTCATCACGACGTCCATTCACCGCATGCGATGAAAAAGCTCCGGAAGGATATTCCACTGAAAACAAGCAGTTAAGTGTTTGTTAATTTCAGATATAAAAGGAAATTGAATTCATCTTACAAATTGGTAAGATAGAGTCATTGCCTTATAAAGGGCGAGACGATTTGGCCACATTGCGCATTTATAAGATAGGGTATATCGACAATATATCCCTGCCTTATAAAGCACAATGCAGCGTCAAAACGCCCCCTTTATTATGAGATGTGGTTTTGACCAAGCAAAACCCATCTTTAAAGCGTCGATCCTCACCAAGGAGAATCAAGGCTTTTCCCGATCGCCTCACCAAGGAGAGCAAAATGGGGTAAAAGGACTAATTTGCAAATTCTCAGAAGAAGAGGGTTAATTTGCAAAATTTCCATAAAGCGTCGATCCTCACCAAGGAGAACCAAGGCCTTTCCCGGTTGCCTCACCAAGGAGAACAACGGGGGGTAAAATGGACCAATTTGCAAATATCCAGAAAAAAGAGGACTAATTTGTAAATTTTCGAAAAAGGTCAAAAAATTGCTCACCAGCATATGAGGGAGGCGCGCCATCAACCGATGCAGCAGGAAAACGACCTCTCGATACTCGCGACATAATGGCCTACAGAAAAAGAATTCAAGAGGTCAGATCTAGAAATAAAAATCACTTTTTTATCCCCTAAAAAGGCGAGCTTGAGGCATCAAATCACTCCCTCAACCCTTATATGCGATCCCGCTATTCCATACACTAGATCAAACATGAAATAGATCAAGATTATGGAGATATACCTGAGGGGAAGCTCGAGGATCCGACAAAAATTAGATCTTGGAAGTGCTCGAACCACGCGCTCGAGGGGCTCGAAGGAAAGTCTAAATATGGAAGTTTCGAGGGATTTCTCAGTCAAGGATCAAAAGGAAGGATGAATCTAAGACGAAGATCGAGTTTTGAGGGAGAACGGAGGCTCGAGGGAAGAGAAATTCAAAAAGGAGGCAAAAAGGGGGGGGCCGGCCCTAGGGTAAAGAAAAAAGAAAAGAAAAAGACCCCCTTTATATAAGGTGGACCGGGTTGAACCAAACCGAACCGAACCGGACCGGACCCAGTTCGAACCAAAATCCAAATTGAAGCCGAACCGAGCATCGAAACGACTTCAAATCGAGCGACGATTCAACCCATCACTTACTCACTCTTCTCCCACATGTTCGGAAGAGTCGGAGGATTTTTTGAACCGATTTACTGCCTTTTTTGGCTCATTTTAAGCCGGTTCAGCTCATTTAGGCACAAAAACACTCCGAAAAGTATACGAGTATAAACTGCTTCTTAATACTCCAATAAGGTATATGAGTATAAACTATTCCCTATTTTTGGTTTGAGAAGTTCCTGGAGAATATTGTTTATAAATATTCTTAAGGATAACTCAACCACACTACGCCGGACAACGCGTTGTGCATAAAGACTCGACGCCACAATCAATGGTCAGCTCAAAGGAATCGACTTCAAGTTCAGAAAATTCCGACAAACGGTCAGACAATAAATGCAGCACCGGAACTCTTACAGACTTTCGACAAAGCACCGAAAAGCCTGGAGAATTGAAGGAGTCAAGAACAGAAGCCATTCCGAGGTCCCGTTATACCGACTGAAGGTAGGGACAATCATATCCAAAGTATCCCAGACTCTTCTATAAAAGAACGAGACTGAAATACTTTGGAGGGGGTATCTGTAGGCATATAAAATTGCTTATAGGTCCCCTAGCATAGCTCGGCACAAACCGACGAACCAACGAGGCGACGAGATCGACGAATCGCACAGAAGCGACGGAATGCATCCACCCGCGTGCAGAATCAAGCTAATGAGTTGAGGAATCAACGAGCCATCCAACCAAGGGGAAACTCGGACGAATCACGATCGAATCAAGATCAATTTCGGACTCGAACTCAGAAGCGGATTTACTGCCAAATCAGGAATCCAACTTACTGCCAAATCAGATCAACCAATCAGAGTCTCAATCAACCGAATCACGGACAGAACCGGAAACAACGGAAGGGGGTTGGAATTTCAAGAGCCAAAACTCTGCCGGATTGAAGAGTGAACTCAGAGCTTTGAAGACTTGAAGACTTGCACGTACAGATCTGATCCTCGGCGAGCACCTACGTCAGAAAAGGCAGGATTTCGAGAGGAGGCAAAGAACAGATCTGAGATCTACACGATATCACACTCCGGATCTAAGCTTGGTCTTAGATCCCGAGATCTGAGCGATTATTCCCTTGGTGGACTAATCCCTCCCGGCTATTATTCCCTTCGTGGAATAATACCCGTATAATCGTGTAGATACGACCGGATCTAGATCGCGCGGTGGTCCACGGATTAACCCCGGCGTCGGCAAAGAACCCACAAAAGCGAGAGACCGCAAAACAGGATCTCGCGATTCGTTCGACAAATAAGGAAAGTTGTAATTTTTCTTTTTTTCTTTGATTTAATTGTAACCGGATCTAAAAAAGACCGGATCTTTTGTAACCCAAGATGACAATTATTTCAATGAAGAAGAAAACCATTTTCCCCGCGAACAGTACCCTCTCTTGAAACCCTAGATCAGGATTTTCTTTTTAATTTTGTTCTGATTGGTATTGACTTGCTTTGGATTTGTGATTAGGGCTCATGTGTTGTACTTTGATGTCAAGACTTTGAGGGAATCGAGCTATAGAGAGGTTTACGATGCTGTTGAGAAGCCTCTGCAGGTAGCTCAGACTACAGCGGTCATGGAGGTTCGAAATTATTCAGTTTCTTTTTTCTTTTTGGTATGGATTTTATGATGGGTTGATTAAAGTTTGGTTTTTTTAAAATATTTTGGCCAGATTCTACATGGCATTGTTGTTGAGCATTCTTAAAGGTTCGAATTTCATTTTATATTATTATTTTTTGTTAATTACGTTTTTGAAATTGGAAAGGTTTGGTGAGGTCTCCGGTTTTGACGACTTTGCCACAGATCTCGTCGAGATTGTATGTGACCTGAGGCAATCTATGGAGTTTTCCTGAGGTAGGGATGCGTTTAAAATGTTTTTTTAATGAAATTTAGGAATTTTATTGATTGATTGGGGGATTTTGTTGCAGAGGACACATTTCCTGGTTAGCTCCTTGGTTATCAGCTGGTCACATACAGAGGTATAGATTCCTTTACAAACAACTATTTAAATAATCTGAGTGAATTTTTGTTCATGCTTTTTGAGAACAGGGCAGGAATCATGACCCTGGGTTACTTACACTTCCAAGAAACATTGGTGTACCAGGATTTTGTGAGTTGATCTACAATTTTCATCACTGACATGCATCTCAATGTAATTCGGGGCCTTTGCTATGAATAAGTTATGAAACAATGTATAGGCTTTAGAAACAATGTTCTCTTGGAGCATGAAAGTAGGAGACCTGCTAAAATTGATGGGTTATAGTCATAAAAGATTAATGAGGAGTTCTGTGGTCTATATTAATTTGCAACCTCTTACCTCGTGATAGTTATAAAGCATAATTTCCATCTGCTTAGTTTATTTGACAGATGATGTTTCCTTTCTAGAATTGGCTTCTGTCTATCTACAGTAGCAGTAGAGACTTCTTTAGAAAGCCGAACGTGACCCATGGCAGTCATCAGTCATATTGGACTAATAGCAGAATCACTGTGGCTTTAGAATTTAGTGAAACTTGTTGCCAATTAATCTATGGTTGATAGAATTACAAGTGTTAATAATTGCTCAAACACATAAAGCTTGAACGAACTTGAGCACTTGAGTTCACTCTATAAGAAAATGAAGAACCCATCAAGTTTGTGTTGTAAAACAGAAATATATAAGCATATATGTTCTTGCCATGATATATGATATCATGATGAAAGATAAATTCAATGGCTTGAAATGCGTAACAAGCATCACATAGTGCAAAACACAACACTTGATGATGAAGTGATGAACATATGAGGATGGTGATCTTTCTTTTTTTTATTCAAATGTCAGTGATGAACATATGAGGATGGTGATCTTTCTTTTTTTATTCAAATGTCTCATCCTTGAAATATGAGACGAGAAGAGCGAGTGAGAGCAATGCTACATGAACTGGCCTATAACTGTTAAGCAATTGTATAGTCAATAGAAGAATGTGTGACTTAAAATGCTATAAGTGGTGGATTTGAAAGTACTTTCGCTGGTGAATATGTAGAGTAGATATATGGATTTTGGAAAGGACGAAGATAGTTATAATGATTAAATGACGAGGGCCAGTAAGAGTGTGCCTGCTTAAGGATGTGTTTGCAAGCACAATGAGTGGGTTTTCTGCTTCATTCGTATTAAAAGTGCTGTAGTTTTATCATCAACTAGGGCCTAGCCACACAAAGCAAACAGGAAAATAAATTCCTCTAATTGCAAATTGTAGCAGAATTTAAATTATCAATTTTCTATATGCAGATAATTAGGTACAGTTTCTTTGGACTGAAGAAGGCGTTCGGATCTGCACCGTCCTGGCTCTTATGGCTAAGGTACTTGTTTGCTTCATTTGACATAATCCTACTTGTTTCCATGTGTTCATGTAATTTAAATGTGAGTATATAATTTCAGGTACAACACCTTTTTGATCTTATACACTTCTGGCATCACAAGTGAGGTCGCATGATATATATAGCTCTGCCCTACATCAAGGTACCAAAACTGTTTCATTTTAGATTGGCTTTCATCTATTTGCTATCACGAGGGAATGACTTCATCCTTTGGTTTTTGGTAACGGCAGGCCTCTGAAAAATACTGCATTAGGATGCCAAATAAGTGGAACTTCTCTTTTGATTACTTCTATGCGGCTATCATTGCTCTTGGAATTTATGTCCCAGGTATGTATCTGATCTTTTGATCACATTCTGTGTCGATATTTATCACATGAAAATTGTTACTTCTTCTTTGGTCACGACTAAACTTCTTTTGTTGGAACGCATCTTGTCATAGGAAGCCCACACAAGTATACTTACATGCTGGGGCAGCGAAAGAAGGCTCTTTCAAAGGCGAAGATCGCATGAAAGTAGGAATAGTAAATATTTTGCATGAGTGGTTGTATTGGTGTTCTCTAATCCCTAAGATAGTCTTTTTGTTGGCAATGAGTGCTCTTGGTACAGTTGTGAATGTATTCCTCTGAAAAAACAGATTGCCGATTTTTTATGATGTATTGATTAAATGTTCTACTTGAGAAGAATGCTTTAAGGCAACTAGATATTTAAGCTGCAATGAACAAGTATGTATATTTTTATACGGAATTTAGCATGCCCTCTCAAATCGAGTATTAGCTGGGATATTTTAACATTTAGGAGAGACTATTAGTAGGCATTTTAATAATGTGTTTAATGCTATATTATCTTTGAAACAAGATTTAGTAGGCATTTTAATAATGTGTTTAATGCTATATTATCTTTGAAACAAGATTATATCAAACTTCTCACGGCTGACGTGGACGTTCATCCAAAGATTCGAGAGAATCCCAATTTCTTCCCATATTTCAAGATAAAGCTCTCAGCATATATTTCTTCCCAACATTACATAAATTCAAGATCCTTTTATTTTAATGAGGTAATTATTTATAAATTTTTATTAATGGCGAAAGTGGTATTTTTTTTTAAAAAATTATGAGATTATATGACAATCTCACGCTTGAACACCATCAGTTTTTTATGTACCAGCTTCTGCGAGCTATGAAGTATATCCATAGCTATAAAGTACATCCACATTGGTGAATGCCTTTTTTTTTGCTGGCTTGATTGGGCGATGACAACTATTTTTCTCTAACAATATCAATGGTTGTTTTTTGTGTGTTATTGGTTATCAGCCAATGTTTTTCATCGGGACTTGAAGCTAAGATCAACAAACTTTTTCTTGATTGTGAGGTGACTTTTATCACGTGCATCATATATATGGTAGATTAGGTTCCTTCTCTATGGACAATATTCTAATTAGTCCTGTGAGATAATGTTTAATTGGCATTTATCTTGTGTATTGTGTATAAGTTCAATGCATAATTATGAAAACATTATTAATTTTGACTCTTGTAGTTTCTTAATATGTATCACATGCAATGTATGTATCCATATGTTTGATACATGGTTTAAATTAAATAAATCTTAATGAAATGAATAAATAACAAAAGAATAAATTAAAAAAATTACCACGTGTATTGCACGTGCAATCCAACTAGTATGATAAAAAGAGAATAGTTCATGAATTTATAAGTGAAATTAGCTAGTGGATTCAATTCTAGATTCCTCATATCTCTAGTTGAATCTTTCATCTTTACTTTCTTGAATTTCCTCTTTGCTCTTGATTTTTCTTTATTTGCTTATTGTTTTATTCCCTTTTCTTCATCTTTCTTTCTCCCCTCTCAATCTCGTTTTGTTTTTATTTGCATATAATCATAACCACTTTCCTTATATCTCTCCACAAATCACATGTTTCACCCTAATTGTCACACACACATTTTAAGAGTCACTTTTGATTAATTCCTACAATCTTGAGTGATAACTGGCTCCAATTAGATTATCTAAAAGTTATCAAGTGAATTTAGTTATTTACTGACTTCTTTAATTTGGCAAGTTGACCGAATTTTGTGGGTATATTCACTACAAACCCTCACGAGACTATAACTTGTCCACTAGGGTAACCTAGGGGTTTAAAGGCTTGTTGTATGCACTAAATACAACCGTGATTCCTGCGAAAATGAGTTAGGATTTTCTTTTTCCTTCTTTGCTAGAGGACTAGCAAAAGTTTAGGTGTGGGGGTATTTGATAATCACATTTTATTACAATTTTATACCCTCATTATCTATTTTACATGAATAAATATACCTTTAATAATTGTTGTTAGCTTAGTTTCCACATAATTGAATGAAAATATCAATAAATATTATTAAATATAAAAACCCCTCAAAATCTCTTTTCTCTATTTTGTAGCATTTTAGAAGCCCATGAAGCAAAAGCTTACAAAAGGAAAATACTTGGAAGCCCAAAGCCCATCAATAAATAATTAAACAAATGAAGCTTCATTGGACTTGGCTTTTAATCTTGTGTGTTGCAAATTTGGATCTCAAAGGAATGAATGGGCCGCTGCAGATTTTGAATGGAGAAAATTATGTGAATTGGGCCGGACTTGCTTTGGGTTGCAAAGTTTAATTTTGAAAATCAAATGGATCTTGCTTTCATGGGCCAGACTTGCTTTTTCTTTTTGAAAATCAAATGAAGTCTAAATGGAATGAAATGCTGTAGAGACCGGACTTGCTTGACTGGAGATTAAAGTTTCATTTTTAAGATCAAATGGGCCGGATTTGCTTGTGTGCTGCAACTTGGATTTTCACAAGAAAATTGTGCTCAAATAAATGAATGGAATTTGATTTGCTGCAAACATCTATGGGCCGGACTTGTGATTGGATTTGAAAATCATTTTAATGAATGGAAGTCCAATGGACCGGACTCAAAGCTGCAGACCTGGCTAACTTTCATTTTCTTTTGAAAATCATATGGATGTTGGGCTAGAGAAAAACAAAAAACAAATTCAAAGGTGGAGATTTCTTTGCTTGGGGCTCAAGACAAATCCAATGGCTCATATTCATTGATGATTACTATAAATAGGGGTAGAGAGTGAGGGGTTAAGGTATGAAAATTTTTGTAACTCCTTTTGGAGAGGAGGGCTACTCTTAATTGAGAAGGCCTTCCAAAATTATAACTTTTTGTTACAATTAATAATAATAATTTTTTCACCACTTTAAATTTTTTCTCTTCTTCTCTTTGTTGGATGATGAAGATGAAGAATTATTTGAAGGTTTGCATTTCTCTTTTATTTCCTTTTTATTGCTTATTAGTGTAGATTTATTTCTATGCTTGTAGTTTAGATTTTATTTTCTTGATAAATAGCCAAGAGGCTAGAACCCTCTTGCCTTAGATTTATTTCATGCTTAAAGAATAGATTTATTTTCTTGCATTTAATTCTTACAATTTTATTTTGTAGTTTAGATTTTGTAATTTATTTTGTAGTTAGATTTTAATTTCTTACACTATTCATCTTAAGGCTAGAACCCTTTTGAGTTTAGTTTTTTTTTTGTTTATTTTTATTTTGTTTGATTCGCCTTTAGGCTAGAACCCTCTAGGGAATCACCCTTTTCTAAGAAGTGGGTTCAATTTTAGATTATCCATATCTATAATTGAATCCACCATCTTTAATTTTTTATATTTTCTTTTATTCTAGAAATTTGTTCTTCATTCTTGATTTTTTATTTGTTTCTTGATTTTATTCATTTTTCCTTCTCACCTTATTGATCATACTTATTCTTTTTCAAATCCACTCTCACTTATACTTTGCATCCATTTACACACCATTTTCACTATCTTAATCTCTTCACAATCACATTCACTCATCACTCCTATTTGTCACACACACAAAATAAGAACCAATTTTATATTTTCTCCTACAAAACACCTTCCTCGTGGGATCGATATCTTTATACTATAACTTGACACGGTTGTGCACTTGCAACCTTTTTGGTACATGTTTATGACGCATCAGTAGTTTTATAAATGTTTTGAGATAAACTATGTGATATGAAGAGCTAGGCTAGACTCGTGCATGAGGCTTGTCTTGTGTATGGTTCGCTGCTGTCACGTAACCTGTATTTAAGAATTTTCGTTGTTGGTTTAGGTGTGACAATAATGCTTGGCTTCTCGTGTAGTTTGTTTGACTTTCAAGGTCAATCTCAGCCATCCATTTTAAAGGAGTTGACTACTCTAATCTTGGCACATGTTTACACTCTAAGCCCATATATAGCTCATTTCAGAGATGGGGTTTCCCATTACAAATTTTTTACACTAACATCTTGAAAATCTTATATTTCTAAGCTGAACATCCTCTGATCAATATTTCGATGATCAAAAATGGCCTTTGCTTCTGCTGCTGCCAATCATAACGTGATGAGGATCGATCTTCTCCACTTATTCTTGTGACGCCCCTGGTTTCACACAATGTTGCAGTCTAAGGTAAACCCAATAATGTTAAACCTGTCATGCACCCAAACTGTGTAATAATAAGTTTCACCATCACAATAATATCTCTCTTGTGGAATCAAGAAATAATCATGTGTAGGTATAACATAGATAAATTTCACCATCACAATAATATCTCTCTTGTGGAATCAAGAAATAATCATGTGTAGGTATAACATAGATAAAATAAAGATAAGAATGCAATGAATTCTTGTGGAATCAAGAAATAATCATGTGTAGGTATAACATAGATAAAATAAAGATAAGAATGCAATGAATATGATATATACAAAAGAGATCTAAAAATAGTCATAATCATGTTTCAACTAAGTAGAAGAGAGTACAACTAAGAAACTAGAATAAATGTGAAATATCTCAATATATGAGTCAACTGAAACAATACTAAGGCTCAACTGAAACATTACTAAGGCACATAGCCTTCTAAAATGAAATACATCTCTAATGTCTAAAAATAAACCATAACTACTATGGAGCACAAATAAACTACTAATAATTAATAATGATGGAAGCTAAGCCAAAACCCCATCAACCTATGACTCTCTTTACGCCTGACTCGCTGCCTGAAAAGAGGAGAAACATCGAGCGTCAAAACACTAGCAAGAACATCTCCACTGTCCCAAGGGGGAAGGCGGTAGGTGTAGGAAAATACAAGTTAGTACATATAGATATATAAATCATCTATCTTAATATAAAAGGAAATTGAGATTTAGAAATCAATAACATAAGAATCCACAATACGAAAATTAGTACGTTAAGCAAAATAATCCAAACAAGGAAACCCTCATGTATATACCATGTCTCAAATTGTGAATTGCTAAATCCAAACTCGAGATCCTATGAATAAAATAATAAATAAAAGAACAACATATTACCAAATCTCATCTAATACAAGCCACGTCATATATCTCACTCTATCCTCGAGTAGGTGGCATAGTCACAAGAATTATTCTGGTAAAAGAACCTCGCATAGTATATGTGTCATGTATGACAACCTCAGTCTTATGCCCTACTCTCGGGGTAAGTAACATGGCAGCATGAATGCAAAAGTATATGATCCTCTAACAGAAAATAATGATGCTGAGTAAGGCGCTCACAATATCTTTTGGCATTACCTACCTTACTCAATCGCACTGTGGAAATAGTCGTGTTAACAATAATGAAAATGGAGTAAAGTCTATCATGGTCTCATTGTAGTATACCAACTAATGCACTCTGAATGTAGTCCCCCACGGTCTCATTGTAGAGTGCCAACTAACCCACTCAAGAATCCAAACTATCATGAAATACAATATGCGTCACTCTCTATCATGAAAAATGCAAAGTATAGGGAACGTGCCTCCAAACGCTCGTGCGTTCTCAAATCCAATGCGTGTACTCTCGTAAAATATGCACGAGCTTAGATAGCTTTGGAACTGACATTGGATAGCTTTGGAACTGACATTGGATCCTTAATGAAGAATAGTACTTACGACTACTCTTTAGACTCCGAGTCTGAAAACTCAAGAGTCAAAATTCAGATGGTCATGCTAGCTTTGGAACAGACATTGCACATACCGATAAACGAGTTGTACTTTGCTCACAAGAAATTAGACAACTCGAAGGATGCAACCTTCATGGTACGATCTAATAAGGACACTTCGAATCTAATCTTCTTCAAAAAATTTAAGACACAACCTCACTTTTCAAACTCCAATGAAGAAGCTAAAGCAATCTCATCAGATTATGGCAAAAATAGGATACAACCTAACTGCAAAACAATGGTTAAATTGTAATAGAGGACTAAGAGTCCCTTTGATCCCCTTTATACCAGAAGGTAAAGTATTTGATTATTACAATCAAACCAAATGAGGAGCCAGTTACATTCCTCCCGAAGCTGAGCCCCAAACAGGACCAGCATCTGACGACTTTCTAAGTAGTTCTTCAAACACGTCTAACTAGAATTTCAATGTCAGTCTTGTAGCCTTATGTAGTTAATTCATAGCTAATATGGTGTCATACTACCTAACCATGGATCTTGATAAATCTAGACTATTTAAGGATCTTGAAGATGATTTATGGGTAAAGTAACTTGGGAAACAATGGGAGTCACGTTTTGAAGTTAGTGAGCCACCTATCGAAGATAAAGTGGTTAAGATCAACATAGGTGATGAAATTAACCCCAAACCCATCTTCATCAGTAAGAGTCTATCATCAGCTAAAAAGGAAGAACTCATAATTCTCCTATAGGAATACATCGATGTCTTCACTTAGAGCTATGAATACATGCCGGGTCTCGATCCTAATGTGGATGTACATTACATTGACATCAACCCTAACATTAAGCCAGTCAAGAAACATCAACGATACTTACATGCTGAGTTGATGGAGCAGATCGAGAAGAAAATCTACAAACTCATTGAATGTGGATTCATCCGTGAAGAACAACACCCTGATTAGCTAGCCAACAACGTGGTGGTGATGAAAAAGAGCGGCAAGATCTGAATTAACATCGATTACTGGGATCTTAATCTTACTTGCCCAAAAGACGAGTTTCCTCTCCCTATCATGAATATATGGTTGACAAAACGTGCGAGTTTGAGAGGATATTTTCATTGACGAGTTTTCTGGATATAATAAAATCAAAATACATCCAGATAATCAAAAACACATAGCCTTCAAAACTTTCTTAGGAGTATTCTACTATACAATAATGCCTTTCGGTCTAAAGACTGCTGGAGCTACTTATCAACAAACTATGAACATGATCTTTCATGAATATTTGTGTAAGACAGTGGAGTGCTACGTTGACGACCTCTCGACCAAAAGTCATCACAAGCAAGATCACATTATATATTTGAGAGTTGAAATTATGCGAAAACATTAGCTCAAAATGAATCCAACCAAATCCTTCTTGTATGTATCATCAGGCAAATTTCTAGGATATATTGTGACATCCAAAGGAATATACGTCAATCCTAAAAAGGTGAAAGTCATCCATGAGATGCCACCTCCGATGAATCTCAAAGAACTCAGAAGACTACAAGAACAATCAGCCTACATATGAAGGTTTATCACCCACATGTTTGGGAAATATCAACCATTTTAGAGACTTATGAAGAAAAGTGTTTTGTTTGTCTGGGATGACACCTATCAAGAAGCTTTCAATGAGATTAAAGGTTATCTCATGAAGCCACCTGTTTTAGTCACACAAGTATCAGGTAAACAATTCCTGATACGTGTCAGAGCAAGGTACCACTCTCTTGGAGCACTCCTTGCCTAAAAGAATGAAAACGGCCATGAGCAAGCCATTTATTACCTTAGCATTAGCGCCGATTATCGCCATAATCCAGTCAAAAAGAAATATTTAGCATTGGTCTTTACAATTCAGAAGATGCGACACTACCTCACTAGCCAATCCGTTCACATCATTTTAAGAGTTAATTCTCTATGGATACTCATGATGAAACCTGGATCACTGAATTCTAGGTTAGCAAAATGGAAAATAATTCTCTTATAGTATGACATGATATTTGTGCCATAGTAAGGAATCAAGGGTCGAGCAATAGCCGACTTTCTGGCAAAACACCTTATTCCCGAGACTTCCAAGCCCTATGAAGATATCATGGGCGAAGTCTTTGAGTCAAATACTACTTCAGACTATAAGATATGGTAACTGTACTTTGATGGTGCGTCACGACACAACCACAAAGGAGAAATCATTACAAGAGTAGGGGTGGTGCTAATTGATCCCTATGGACATGTTTTTCCTTGGGCCTACACATTGACCGAGTCATGCTCTAACAATATAGCCGAGTATAATACACTTTAGAGTAGCTAAAACACGCTTAAGACATGAGCATGAAATATCTTGAAGCCCATGGTGACTCCAAGATGATCATGAATCGAATCAAAGGAGAATATAAGGTCTGTCACAACAACCTCATACCTCACCACAAAGCAGCAGCAAAGCTCGCTTAGTCCTTCAAAGGCTTCTACATTAGCTAAGTAGCTTCGAGGACACTCATGTGGACACTCTAGCATCCCTTGCAACACGGCTTCTAGTAGAACCACTTATTCCTGAATCTACCTAGTGCATCACCGTGGCTTGACATCAATTATTCTCTTTGGAGAAAATTCTTGAAGCCAATGAAGTGCATGTCATGCCAACTCACTTTGAGGGTAATGATTGGTGGTTCCTAATCATTGACCATGTCTTCCATGAGATACTACTAGATAATCCAAAGTAAGCAATCTCTATTCAAATAAGAGCTCCAAGTTTCTTCTATGATTTAGACATGTAGACTTTGTACCAATGATCTCTCGACGGTATTTTTCTCCGATGCTTATCACAAACTAAAGCTCAAAAAGCATTAAAGGAAGCCCATAATGGTGCATGCGGACATCATTAGTGTAGGCGTATAAAACTGCCTATAGTTCCCTTAACACAGCTCGGCACGGTGATTTGACAAATCAACGAACCATCGGATGACGTATCTAAACACGATCGTTAGTCCACAACACCGAGGCCAAGTGACATGCGACGAAGTGGATTAACGAGGCTACGAGGCTAACGAACCGCACGCAAACAACGGAATAAATCCACTCGCGTGCAGAATCAAGCTAACGGTTCGGTGAGTCAACGAGTCATCCAACTGTGGGACGAATTCGAACTCAAACACCGAAGCAGATTTACTACCAAATTAGGATCCGGATTGCCAAATCAGAGTTCAGATCAATGACGAAACTCGGATAAACCGATAAACCACAAAACAGGAAAACGGGCGCAAAACCAAACACCTGGAGGACTCGGCCGAAACCGAGCCACCTCTAGGTGGCTCGGCCACCTGGGCCAAGCCCAGATCTAGGCCTAGATCTGAGCCCAGATCTGGTTCTAAAGGCTATAAATAGATGAGTAAGAGCTCATTTTCAGGGGGTGGGAACTTTTGGAGCCGAAACTCTGTCGGATTGAGAACTGAATCTTGGAGTTTTGAAGCTTTGAAGACTTGGGCATTTTCAGATCTGGTTCTTGACGAGCATCCACGTCAGAAAAGGCAGGAGTTCGAGAGAGAGAGATCAGATTTGAGATCCACACGGTAATACTCCGGATCAAAACTTGGTTTTTGATCCCGAGAAGGCTATTATTTCCTTGGTGAAATAGTACCCCCGACTGTTATTTCCTTCATGAAATAGCACCCGTCATACCGTGTAGATGTGACCGGATCAAGATCACGCGATAGTCCACGGATTAACCCCGACGCAGGCAAAGAACCCACAAAAACGAGAGACCGCAAAACAGGATTTCGTGATTTGTTCGACAAATAAGGAAAGTTGTAATTTTCATTTTTCTTTTGATTTTATTGTAACCGGATCTTATAAAAAGACCGTATCTTTGTAACCGATAAACTGTTAATAAAGGAATCAATGGAATCGAAGAACACAATTTTTCCCGCGAACAATTAGGGCATGGACATTTGAAGCTTGGGGCATAAACATCATTGGGCGAATCAGCCCACTATCCGCCAAAGGCCATCAATTTGTCCTGACCATCACAAATTACTTCTCCAAATAGGCCCAGTCTATTCCCCTAAGAGAAGTCAAGACATCTCAACTGATCAAAATTTTGAGACTTCACATGATTTATCGATTTGACATTCCTAGACGAATCATTCATGACAATGGTCCGTAATTTTTGAGTCAACTGTTCTTCAAATTCTGTAACAAGTTTAGAATCCAAGATGTTGCCTCTACGCCATACAACCTAGCTGCTAATGGTCTAACTAAAGATTTTAATAAAACTATCATTAAACTTTTGAAGAAATTCATCTCTTCCAACAAACGAGATTGGGACAAGAAACTTGGAGAGTGTCTATGAGCTTATCGAACAACATTCCACACTCCCACTGGCTCCACGCTATTTTTCTTGGTCTACGGATATGAAGATGTGATCCCACTGGAAATTCAAACATCATCATTGAGAATTGCCATTGCTAAGAAGATGACAACCAAAAAACATCATCAAAAGTGCCTCCAAGAACTAGAAGCACTAGATGATCTGAGACTCCAAGCTTAGGAAATAATTGAGATTTAATAGGCATGGATTTTGAGAGCCTTCGACAGCAGAGTTAGAGAACAATCCTTCAAAGAAGAAGACCTGGTCTTAGCTTTTGGTCAACCCATGGTCGTGACGCATAAGACTAAAGGTAAATTTTAACCCAAATAGGAAGGTCCATTTGTAGTAGAGACAGTCTACTCAAGTGGTTCATATCGCCTAATTCACCAACATGGCTATAGGCTCATGACGCCAATCAACGAATTTTTTTAAGAAATACTACCGATAATTTTGACCATTACTATCTTCCCATAGAGATCCTAGTCACGTTTAAGTTTTCATCTCAGACCAGAAATATTGATCTTTCGTATTGAAATTCCACAACAAGTCATCAAGTTAACACCATATCTCTGCTTGACTCCATATACATCATCACTGTCATTTTAACATTACACCTTTGAATAGTGTTAACTCCAGATATATCCTTATATTGTCATGTTAATATTACACTTCTGAACAGCACCCACTTGACCAAACGCCATGTTAATATTACACCTCTGAATAGTTTCTCATTTTAAATGATCTGACTGGTTAACATAACACTTGTGTCAGACTATTTCGTCGACTGGTTAACATTACACCTCTGTTGACTTATCTTAACAAATTTGACTGGTTAAAACTACATCTTTGTCAATTTACTCTTATCAAAAATTGATTAGTTAACATTACACTTCCATCGATTTCTTACTGTTAAGTTAACACTATACTTCCAAACGGTAGTCGTCCTTTATACTGTTTTGAACTGACCGGTTAACATTATACCTCTGTTGGTCATCCTATTTGACTGGTTAACATTACACCTTTGTAAAATATCCTCATACTGTCATGTTAACAATACACATTTGAATAACTTCACCGTGATCAAACTATTATGTTAACACTATACCTCTATCAGTTTGATCCAACATCATTCTCCCTAGTAAAGATGTCACTACAATATGTTAACATTACAACCCTATCGTACACACATCAAGGGAGATAAGAAGTTCTTTTATTATCAAAAGAGCTAAATAGTTACAATAGGTTTTTAAAGGGAAAGCGGAAAAAAGTGTGTATTTGTGCAATACACGCAGCCATCCTGGAGTACCTAACCTCGTAAACTCCCTTCTGAGCCTTATTCTTCAAGATCCTAGGCTCAGTGGGAGCTGCCTGAGGCCTGATGACCGAGAGCCTCTTTATTTCAGCTTGAAGTTCTACAACCTAAGAGTCCCACTTCTTGGTCAACTCAACTTGATTAAGCTCAATCTCCTCCTTCTAGTGTTGAGCGACGTCCAAATGCGCTTAAGCCGCAGTGATGGTTGCCATAGCCTCATTGACTATTGTATCCTTTTTCTAGATAGTGCCATGAAACTCTGTGTGGTGATCATTAGCCGATGCAATGCTATCGTTCAAACTTTGAACTTTCACATTGCTCTGCTCCATCTCTACACGGGTAGATTCACCAGCCTTATGATGAGTTGCCAGCAAGCAACAGAATTCAATCTAATTTATATTATCAAGATCCATTGTATGATGTCCATGCAGCTCTCGACAATAGAATTTAGCTTTGTCGATCACTGTCTTAATAGGTTTAGCGTAGGCTGAACTAGCAACTGACGTCAAAACATCCAGCTAATCTCTCAACAATTTAAGAGTGCGGGCAGATAACCCTCTCTATGAGTTCAAGGTGGCCACAACACTTTGGTTGAACAATCTTACCAAACTCTCTATCAAGATCTTTATCTCCACCTCAACCAAGTCCTCAAGATCAGGAAATTAGGGAAGGGAACCTCCAAGTAACGCGAAAGACCTGCTTTAGTAGAGACCATCATTGCATCTATGGTAGTCAGGGAGTTAATAAGCAAGACTTGTATTCGTTCATTACCCAACATGAGGTATGGTGCAAGCGTGACCAAGATGCTTGAGACGGTGGATGAGATCGTTGTCCTCACAACCATCGATGTGGTCATAGGCATATCCACAAGTACAATTTTATTACCAATGGATGAGACCTCTGGCTCATCAAGAGTAGCTGCAGCCATGCTTAGACCTTCATAGAACAAGGTTTAGGACTTAGTGACACCACCTTTATAGCCCTTACTAGCATAGGAGAAACTAAATCGTCGTCATCATCGTGGGAGAGACCAGAAGTGGTAGTAAATCTCGCCTTTACAACAGACCAAGTTGCTAAATTCCTTGAGGCATTATTTAAAGCCTAATAGGTTGAGTTTAGACTGAGCCAAAATTGTCATTAATTGATTTTGAACTTACCCACTACCATCACCAACTGCACCAGTGCCTTGTTGGCTCTTAGCCGACGAGCTCCGCTAGCAAAGCTCCTTCATCTAGAAACAACACGACGAGGGGCCATGGGTGACGAACGTTGGTGATTTTTTTTAAAGAAAACTAGGGTTTGAAGAGAATAAAGAATTTTATAAATCAAAGTGGAGAAGAAGGAGGCAAATAGTCTATTTGTAGACTAAACCCCCAAACATCGTTAAAGATTCTTCACCTTGAACTTCATCGAGTATTTCGCTACTGAACCCCGCCGAAGATCTCACTATCGAGATCCATCAAAGATTTCATCTCGAACTTCGCTAGAGATTCCAGCCTTAAACTTTGCCAAGAATCTTACTTCTAATGAACTTCACCTCAATCTCAGGCACGCAAATTGAAGACCTGAGTTTTATTGTCTTTAGGCTAAGCCTCACCTAACTGACTCACTAAGCCTCACCTAAACCGACATACTGAGCATCACCTAGATGACTGTAAGTGATCCTCACCTAATTCAATAGGCCACTAAGGCGAACGTTGCTAGACAATGAACTTTGCCAACACAACTTAAAATAAATTGAACCTTGCTAGCTAGCGAACGTCGCTAATCGATAAACTTCACTCGGCAACACAAAATTGAGCGATGTTTGCTCATACCAAGAATTAGTCAAACTTTGCTAGTTTCTAAACATTGCCTCAACAATAGAAAAGGTGAATTTCATCCCAAGCATGGATTTGGACGAGTACGAGCATAATCAATCCTTCAATACAATTTTGCAACAAAGGAAGCTACGTTCAACATTACACCTCTGGAGATTAAGTGGGCGGATGAAGATAAGTTTTCACCTAATCAAGATAACTCAAGCTATGTTTAACACTACACCATTGGCTATTTACCCAAAATATTTTAATCCTAGTTATAAATTGAAATGCAGGCCGTTAGAAACTTTACCGAGGGCCTTATATACTATCAAAATATATTTTCACTTAGGCCGATGATCAACTTGGATCCAAGAAGTGAACACTCATTGGCTAAACACTTCGAATGGGCCCAAAGTCAAGCCTAAAATAAGCTGTAGCAAAGGTTGCTTAATGACTAAAGTGAACCTCTCCAAGTAGCCCACATCGATTTGACTCGACCAAGTAAAAAACATGAGTTGACTCCCATGACACACCCAGACTGAGCTAAAAGGCGTCATTAGTCAGCCAAGTTTAGAGCTGAATTTTGTGTCAAATTCAAACTCATAGGTGAAGCTCACAAACCAACAAACTTTGCCTATGTCAATCCAGGTGGACCAAGTCATCCACTTCTAAAGAAGGCGTGCTCACGTTCACAATGACCTTCACCCACATCTTCAACGAACCTCACCAAGTCCGTAAAGTTTGCCCAAATAGCTGTTACAGAGCTATTTTTAAGGAATAACCACTCCCTAATAACTCCTACTTTAATGAACTCTAAATCCACAATTAAAGGAGCCATTAACCCTCTCTTTTAACCTATAAAAGGAGACGAGATCATCCATTTTTAAAGGGTTCAAAAAGTTCAGCAGAAGAATTAGCACACGCGTCATACTTGCGATTCCATTAAGAATTATTTTTAAGAGACTACTGAGTTATCTTCCAAGCAATTCAACTCTCATCAATAGCAGAGGACCAATTATCTTAATCGGCACGTTAACGGAGTACAAGATTGATACTCCATAGGCATACAAAATAGAACCCTAGGAAATATAAATTTTATTTATTCACTTTATTTGTTATTGTAATCTACATCAATTACAATACAAAAGAACCCAAAATAATTACAAGGTCCTAAAAATGCGTGCTTTGGTCTTTCGTAGGTGCCAAGGTCTTATTATAAACATTTTAGACATGAATGTTTTTTATTAATTTAAACTAAGTATCATTAAGAATCAATCAGTTTCTTGGGTTAGGGCAACTTGAATGCATGCCATTGGTTTACTCTTAATGGCACCAAGATCTTAAGGTACATGCATTGGGCTTATGAATGTGCAAAGGCCTTTAGAGTCAACTGAATTGAGGCACACCTTGGTTTTATCCTTAGAGGGAACAAAGGTCTTCTATTGATGGCACGCCTTGGTCTTACCTTGGTTAGGTGCTAAGGTCTTTTGAGTCAGAGATGATCTAAAAATGATAGACATATTTTTGTTTTTATCAATTTGAACATATTTTTATTTTTATCAATTTGAACCACTTACCTTTGGTTACTAGTCGGTCCTTCGGTCGAGACGACTCAGACCCGGGAGGAAGGAATAGTGCGACTCGGCCTCGTGCCTTGGGTTTACTTGTGATGACACCAAGGTCTTAATGTACATGCCTTGGGCTTAGGGAGATGCTAAGGTCTTTTTTGGCGATGTAGAATGAGTTGATGTACCTTGAATTTACCTTGAAAAAGTACAAAGGTCTTTTTGTCAATGGCGTGTATTGGTTTTATCCTGAATAGGTACCAAGTGCTTTGGAGTCAAAGCCGACAGAGTCGAGGCATGCCTTGGTTTTATCATGAGAGGGTACCAGGGGCTTTAATCAATAGTGCACCTTGGTCTTACCCTGAGTAAGTGCCAAGGTCTTTCGTCGATGGCGCACCTTGGTCTTACCCTAATTAGGTGCTAAGGTCTTTTGAGTTGAAGCCAACCAAGCTGATGATAATCGATCAACAAAAGCTGCACATAGATATAGCAGGAAAAATATCTGGTTTGAAAATAACATAATTAATTTAATTACCATGGAGAGAACCATATTTGCCTTGGTCTTATTCATGAAAGTGATGCCAAGGTCTTTGGCTAGAGTAGGCCGAGTCGATGGAGATCAAGCTTGGCGGAAGCTTTTCATCTCATGATTTGAGCATGAGGGGCCATCCACCCTGAGGTAAAGGAGAGATGAAGGGCCTCTTGGTGAGCGCCAAACTATTGATCTCAGTTATCAAACAAGGAGTTTATTTGTGGATTAAAGTAGAATCGGGGTCCTCAAACTCCTTTGGATGGTTGCCTCCATAGATCGTAGTTCTTCCTTGCACGCGAAATACTCAAGAAAGGTCGGAGTTAGGTTCTCTGGTTGTTCCTCTAATGATTAAGTTAGTATTTGAGCTTGTGTGGGGAGTATATAATAAGTAAGGAAATAAATGTAGAGTTTTAGAATTACATGAAGTAGGAAACCGTACCTCGTGTAGTGCCACTTCCTTTTATGGCAGATTGGAAGGGCAAAGAGGTAACTATAGTCGAGTCTAGGTGGGTAGCTGACTCAGAAAACAACTGGACAGCCTCGCTAGTGAAGATGGTCATCCAAGTGGCTAGTGCCAAGCGATAGCAGCTGCTTAGCGCTGATAGAGCATGATAATTCATAAAGACTTTGGGCACTAGAACAATGATGACTTTGTTAGAGCAGTTAATGCAAGGGCAAACGACTATCAGTATGGTTTGAAAAAAAACTACCACCTCTTCAGTCATCCAACTGATGGCCGATAAACATAGCCTTTTTAGTCCGTTACACAAGTTGTCGGCTGATTTACCCGGCCGAGTGTGAAGTCTCAAGGGTTCAACCTGGAGAATAGATCGAAAAATATCACCTCTTGAGTCAGCCACGTGAGTTGTTAGCTTATGGAGTAGGCTTTAGGATTGGATCAAATCGTCTGGGCTCTGATCATGTTTGATTTAGCGCGGAGCAGGACACGTGTTAGTTTCTCATGAGAAGTTAACACTAAGTTATGATGCAGCATAATTATGTACCAAAATTGCAAGTGCACAATTGATCAAGTTATAGTATAAAAATATCGATTCCACGAGGAAGGTGAATTTAAGAGATTATTATAAATGGTTCTTATGTTTTGTGCGTGACAATTAGGAATAAAGAATAAGTGTGATTGTGATGAGTGGTTGTTTTGATTTATGTGCAAGAGATAATAAATTGAATTTTAGAGAAGAAAGAATCAAAGAATAAATGAAATCACAAGGCAAGAAAGAAGAATGAATAAAATCAAGAAATAAACCAAGAATGAAAACAAAATTTAAGAAAGTTAAGATGGAGGATTCAAAAGAGGTAAGAAATCTAGAATATAATCCACTAACCAAATTTCAATTACAAAATACAAACTATTCTCTTTTTATCATATTTCAACTTAGATTTATTAAGCATAGATTATCAAACCATTTAAGGAAAGTGTAACCTATCAAATTATCATCTAAGTCAAAATTACTATTCATGACAAGAACAACAACATGATAATAATCCTAGAATTCATAAGCATAACCTATCAAACCATTTAAGGTAAGCATAGATTATCAAATTTTTCTTCTACCGATTAGTTCTCTAGTTGATTATCCTAAACATGAACATTTTAAGTGCAAGAGAATAATTCATACAATATAGAGGAAATTAGACTAGTTTCATACAATTCTAAGATTCCTACAAGAATTAAATTCACATGATAAGAAATGAAAACAAGAAAAAGAAGACTAATTACAAAATTAAAAAGAAAAGAAAAATCTAAACTATGAACAAGAAATAAATCTAGTTACAAAGAAAATAAAAATCTAAACTACAAACTAAATTGCAAAAATTAAATACAAGAAAAATAAATCTACTCTACAAATTAAAGTGCAAAAATAAAAAAGACAAAAAAATAAATCTACACTACAAGCATGAATTTAAATCTAACTAATAAGCAATAATAAAGAAATTACTAAAAAGAAATAAAAGAGAAAAGAAATGCAAACCTTCAATTTTCTCTTCATTTCCATCCTCATCATTCAACAAAGAGGAGAAAGAATAAATTTAAAGAGGAGAAAAATTATTATTATTAATTGCAACTAAAGTTACAATTTTTGGAAGGCCTTCTCAATTAAGAGTAGCTCTCCTCTCTAAATGGAGTTACAAAATTTTTCACACCCTTAACCCCTCACTCTCTACCTCTATTTGTAGTAATCATCAATGAATATGAGCCATTGGATTTGTCTTGAGCCCCAAGCAAAGCAATCTCCACCTTTGAATTTGCTTTTTGTTCTTCTCTAGCCCAAACATAGGAGGCCCAATTGATTTTCAAAAATAAATGAAAATCAAGTGCAGCAAGTTCGGTCCATACAATGATTTTCAACTCCGGCCCATTCATTTACCTGCACACAATTTAGTTGCAGCAATTCCGCATTTCATTTGCTTTTGAAAATCAAAAGCCAAGTCTTGCAGCAGGTCCATGAGTTCAGCCTAATTGCAACCAATGATTAAAATTCAAAACTACAGCTTTCAATATGTAGAGAATTTTGAAGTCCGGCATAAAGCAATTCAGCAGTCCATGAAGAATCCAAAAGCCCATTCAATTTAAAATCCAACTCATGTGATTTCCGTTCTTGAGTTCTGCAGCCGGTCCATTGGATTTTCAAAATGAACATTTAAATTACAAGCAAGTCTGCAGCAGCAAGCCGACCCACTTGCATTTGATTTTCAAAATAGAAAATGAAGAGGTGGCCCAATTCAAGATTCTGCAGCAAGAGTCTGGTCATATGAAAAATTCAAAATCAATTAAGTCTCCAGCAGCCTTGAGAGTTTATGGGTGTAGGGATTTGTTGATGGGCTTTGGGCCTTGAGCTTGTGCTGGCTTCTTTTGGCAATTTTGGGATTTATTCTTCATTAACCTGTAATTAAAGATAGAAGCAATTATTAGTGGTATATTTATTCATATAAAATAGATAATGAGGGTATAAAATTGAAATAAAATGTGATTATCAAATACCCCCACACCTAAACTTTTGCTAGTCCTGTAGCAAAGAAAATAAAAAGAAAATCCTAACTCACTTTCGCAGGAATCGCGGTTGTATTTAGCGCATACAACAAGCGTTTAAACCCATAGATTACCCTAGTGGACAAGTTATAGTCTCGTGAGGGTTTACAGTGAATATACCCAAAAAATTCGATCAACTTGCCAACTTAAAGAAGTCAGTAAGTAACAGATTTTCCTTGATATATTTAAACATTCTAATTGAAGCTAGTTAATAATCAAGAAAACGTTTTTATATATAACTCTAATGTAAATCCCCTAGAAAATCTTTTTCATTATAGAAATACAAAACCAAGTAAAATCTTAGAAATTTAATTCAAAAGTTTTGAAAAGAACATGCCAACTCTTTGTTTTAAATAACTTTCAAGTCTCTTGATCAAAAATTATTTTTCAAGACCATATATACAAAACAACAATATATATATAAAAACAATGGTTAGCTATTTTAACGGGCTTTCTAAGTGACTATTTAACGAGTTTTGGGCCAATGAATCCTAACCCAATTGGGCTTAGGTCATTAAGTATAGAGATGCTCCTTGGGCTTAATTTCTCAGTCAAGTTAGGCTTTATAAGATATAATCACCTTGAATTTAAGAGTTTTTTTTTTGGGTGGTGCCCATTTTTCGCACTCTTCTTTTATAAATGTAGGCTGTCTAAAAATCACAATGGATAGCTGATCCCCATTAAACCCCGACAATAGGAGTTACAATCAGACGACTTCCTAATCACTGTATCTGCAACTCTACAACCGCTATAAACACGGCCTCATCTCTGAGATGATTGATCTTGATGGCTACGACAACAGCATGACTAATATTATATTAGCAACTATTAGAGATGGTGATGAGCAGTGTAATGATTTTAGAAATAAAAGGTTGAACTTAGTTGGTGAGTTGCTTGGTAGAGAGCTGTGGGCAAATATTCGTCTAAAAATCACTATGGATGATTGATTCCCGTCAAGCTCCAACAATGAAAGCTACAACAAACAAAAGCTGCAAATGGAGGACTTTTCACATAGATCGAGAAGAGTTACAATACAACGACGCTTCCGACAATTGATGAAAACTCTATTCAATAGTCACCACAATCTACAGTGAAAGTTACAATCTGACGACTTTCCCACCCTACAACAGCTAAAGCTAGGATTACTGAACAACGGTCCTTGCAACGCTCTGTAGAAGAGGTTACAGATCAACTAACCGCTTCTAAAATGTGGAAGTCATCCCCGCGTCATAATTTTGGAAATGCAAGCGACCCCCGTGTTTCCAAGCTATAACAAGCCAAACGTGAGTGACCCTCGCATTCCGGAGGTTCAACAAACACTGACCCCCACGTTCCCAAGTGGCAACAAGCAAAACACGAGCGACCCTCGCGTTCATTGATGTTCAGCCAACACCCAACCTCACATTTCAATTCTAAGAGGCGATGTTGGGTTCTGAACGCCAGACTAGGTGTTTGACTCGTTCAAATAAGAGTCGAACGGTTTTAGAACTGTTTTCCCACGATCTGAGGAAATCACGCCCACTTAGGAACGGATTTAGAGGTCAGTTACAACCTCTTATCCACCTATAAAAACTCAACAAACTCAACTGAGTTAAAGGCTGGCTTTTTGGAAAGGAAGAAGCTGCAAGTTGGATTTTTAGGATCTAAACCGCACGGGTTTGGAAGTTCTTCAGGATCTCAACTGCACAGAGAGGCAGGAGAGAGACGAAATCCTTGGAGATAGGATTTTTAAATCAAGTCCAGAAGATCAAAACTGAAAGGATTCTTCAACAACAGAATATCTGCTTGGTCATTAACTGAATTTTCGGTTCTAACAACTCTATTCACAGAGTTCTAACTCGCTCAGAGTTCTTAAACTCGTTCAAGAGTTATCCATTAAACTTTTTACAGAAGTTCACTTGTTCCCATGAGATAAGACGGTCGGATCGTCAACGGAGAGCAAATTCGACGCGAACAATCGAAGGAGGCACTCCATCGCTACCTATAAGAACCCAGTTTTAAACAAAGGAGAAAACCAAATTCATTCTCTTCTCTTTTGTAATCAAATTGTAACCGGAATCAAAGAAATACAAGTCAATTTTCTTTTGTTCTCTTCATTGCAATTTTTCTAACATACAAAAGATGGCGACTCCGCTGGGGACTAGCTTTTTCCGATGAAGAAGTGGTGGCGCAGTCCGACGTCCACCTCATGGGAACAACTGTAGAAACTCTCGTTGTAGAGTTTGATCAAGCAAAATATGAGGAAACCTTATCCTCTGGATCGCTTAGCCCCAAGGCTAAGCGTGATGTCCGCAAGATCTCTAAGGAGATTAACTCTGTTGTTGAAATACCGAAGAAAGCCCTCTCCTTCGGCCAGGAACTTAAACTGGCTCTGCGGGTTGAAGATCCCACATCCGCGTCAGCACGACGTGCTTCAGGCCACAAACGGCCTATGGAGGCGATAAGCTCCATAAACGTCAACGACGCTGCTGCTAAGGCTTTGAAACAAGCCAAAAAGAATGCTGCTCGCTTACGGAGAAGATCCATACGACGAGCACATCTACGTGAAAGCCGAAGGATGGCTCAACGCGAAGATCGCGTTTCTGAAATTTTACTCGAGCATAGCGTTCCTAAAATAGAATGTTCACTTCATGGCAATGAGCCCGACTACGAGCCTCGGCTCATACAGCTGAAACGCGATCCTGAGTGGCGCGTTGTTCCTTCAAAACGCAGCCCTCAGAAGGAAGCTACCAAAACTCAACGCGGCCCTCACGTGCGCGTTCAAACAGAACGTGACTCTCACGAGTCTGTTTCACCAACTAAACGCGACCCTCAGGGGGGCGTTCAACCAAACATGACCCTCAGAGGTTAGTTTCATCATTTAAATGTAGGCCTCGGCTTAATGTTTATAAATCCCAACGTGGCCCTCGCGTTATTCTTCAAGAACACGACCCTAGCACTGTTCTTCAAGAACGTGATCTTCAAGAGGTCCGCTAGGTTCAGAAAAGTCAGCGTGGTTTCAAAATCCACGTTCGACAAGAACCAATTTCACTCACCCAAGGGCAGGGGGTTCCATATCCACCTCCATGCCCAGGGAAAATTTCCTCACAAGTTCCTGATTTGCGGGAATTATTGTCAAGAGGAAAACCAGCGTAGCAAGCAGCTCACTCATGCCAATGTGAGAGGCTTATATCTGCAATCCTATCAGAATGCTATTGTTGCGCATCCACACCTTGGCAGTCGGTGTTTGATAGGTTGAAGAATGTCGTTAGGCCTGCCAAACGACTACGTCGATACAGAAATAAGACAGCTGAAGCGGAATACCCTCAGGTCACTATCAATATGATTGGTCGAGGGAAAACCTCACATACTGATTCCGATGAGTCACAAAAAAGTCATTCTCCGACTGTTCGGGAAATTTGTTACGAATTCGAAGGAGTATACCGACGTACTCGGACTCAGATAGGAGCTATCCGCCTAGTTAACTATCAAAAGTTAGCCAAAGGCATTACAACAAGTGATGAACATTCGGCAATAGCCGAATCTCAATCTTCAAGCTCAATCGGAGTACAAGAGGTTTCCACTTACATGGCGGGAAACCCCGAGGACATAGCCAAAAGAGTGGACGAACATCATGTCATGCTCCAGGCACAACAGGAGACACTTCTCCAATTGAAGGATATATTGGCCCAGCTTCTCGCTGAAAAAGGCCAAAAACCCGAGTCTTCCCGGAGGACTATGTCAAAGGGAAAGCAGAAGGCGCATGAACATTCAGATTGTGAGACTCACAACTTGGAATCATCTTCTGAAAATAAGAAGGAGATGGAGAAAGAGCTGCATACTCAGTCCACTAAAGTGGATGAACTAGAGGCTCGCCTCAATGCAATCACCAACAGAAGCGAGCTCCGTGAAGAAGGAGTAGTGCGGCCTTACCCTGCTGAGTGGGATACAGCTCCCTACCCACCGAAATTTAAAGCCCCTACCTTGCAACCGTTCGATGGCACAGGATCGTCGAATCAGCATATTTACTGCTTCAAATCCCAAACTAGAGATGTGGTAGCAAACGACGCTATTTTGACCCGGCTATTCATCGGTACCCTCAAGGGTGTCGCTTTCGAATGGTTCATGAAGCTGCCTGCTGGATCTATCCAGAAATGGGTAGACCTGGAAAGGCTATTCTTGGCCAGGTTCTTCGAGGACGACACAGAGGTCTCAGTCCCGACTATTCTCGCCACTAAGCAAAAGAAAGGAGAGTCCATCAAGACCTATGTTGAGAGATTCCGCAGCATGGCACTACGATGCCCGTCAGGTATGACCCAATCAACCTTGGTTAAAACTTGTAGGCACAACTTGCAGACCCAGCTCCTTACTCAGATGGGGGTAGCGGAGTGTCGCTCCTGGAGACAACTAGTTTCACAAGGAGAACAAGCTGAAGAGATAGTGGCGCGAGTTAAAGCTGAAGAAGAGCCACAACCCAAGCCGTAGCAACAACGCAATCAGCACAACACCCAGCGGTCTTAGGAAAAAGAGACTTTAGCGGCTGACTACACGCGAGTACCACCGCCTACCAAGCAAGGTAAGGTGCCAAATCAACAAAGAGCGCCCAAGCATTATTCGTTTAAAGAGGAGCATGTAGATACCTTATTCCAATTGCTTCGAAAGAACAACAAGCTACAGTTGCCTGAAGTCAGGAAGCCGGATGAAGCAGGAAAGGTGGATGACCCAAACTATTGTCGTTATCACAGATTCCTTAGACATCCTACCAGAAAATGCTATGTCTTCAAAGACATTTTGCAGAATTTGGTAAATGCTAATGTGCTCACTTTGAAACCCTAGCAGAAGACCGTATCCACCAATATGATAGCGGTCCAATTCGGTGACTTCCCCCTAGTAGTAACTGTGAATGGCGTCGTTCCCATTCATAAGGGAGAAATGCACCTGAAGAATGCTGACTTGCATAGTCAGAAAGACAGGGGGTTGGTACCCCTCACTACCTCAAAAGAAGAAATCATGTGGGTCCACCCTGATCTGTTAGGAGATCAACAATGGACGAACACCTCGTCCAAAAAGAAGGGAGGCAAGGCTAAATCTTCCAACATGATTAGCCCCTCCGTTACTGAAAATGATGACCACCTCAAACCTCTTACTGATTCAGAAGAAGAGAGGATTGCCCTGGCAGCATACCCAGGAGACAACCCTGGCACTCGGTCAGGAAAATCTTACTTGAGGAATTATAGCCAAAATACTCAAGAGGTTGAAGAACAGCCCTAAGACGCTGGGGGTTCTGTCCCGAAAAAGCCGGTTGATAAGGGAAAACAAAAGGAACTCCGGTTCAACAAAAATCTCCACCAGGAATCTGGAGAATCAAGCACTCCCTTCCAGTTTAATGTTATGGCACAATTGGCCAACATACCGACCAGAATCACCCTATACGAACTCTTGAGGCTATCCAAAACTACCAAGGAAGCTCTGATCGAAGCCTTGAAGAATACAGAGAGCTTCATCATCCAAGTCACTCCAATTCCCGAAGCTTCTGAAGAACAAACTTGTCGGCAATGTCTACAAGCGGCGAGAAGTTTACCCTGCATATCGTTCACACAGGAAGACATACAGGTTAAACACAAGCATGACAGACCACTGTACTATACAGGGTACATCGGATCCTCTGAAATTAGTCGTGTCCAAGTAGACCCAGGCTCAGCACTCAGCATCATGCCTTATAGGGTCATGCAGGTCTTAGGTATTCCTATGCATCGACTGAACACTACTCAGACTACCATCTTCAGGTTCAACGCTAATAGCACTCGGCCCCTGGGAAAGATCAAGCTCATATGCCAGATCAGAGATCTTAAGTCTGAAGTGACTTGTTACATCATAGTGTTAGTCCTTATGTTTTGATGATGTTCTTACAACCACCATTATCGGTACTAATGGCTTATTGAGTGTAAATGTAGTAAATTCATTTATCAAGCTCGTTAGTGCCATAAATGGAGGATGGATGGAATATATGTTATAACGATGATATCCAAAGGAGGAGGAGGCCAAGAGATGAAGCAACGTTATTTTTAGAACGACAAATTCGAATACAAGCTTCATCCGATTCAAGCTATATCAAAGCTCAAGTATTGTTCTTTATATATGAGGATATTAGCTTTCTTTTGTTTCTCTCTCTAGTGCTAAAATGTAGGCAAAGAGTTACTGATTTTACTTGAAGCTATTGGGAATCACACACACGTTTTCATACTTGTGTTTTTAAGCGTTTTTCAGAAAATACTAATTTTCACAAGTATGAGGACCTATCTGCAAAATTCTTTTTCCAAGCAGTTTGTTTTTAGTATCAAAAACATTTTACAAAGTTTCAGAATTTTCAGAGGTCAAATAAATATTTTTACAAATATTTCAGTCTAGTCAAAAACCTATTTTCTGCAATATATCAGAAAGCGGTCGACCGGTCCGGTTGACCGCTCCCAAGACCTTTCCTTACTATTTTCCAGACAGGTCGTCGGTCGACCGGTACGGTCGTCGGTCGACCGGTACGGTCGTCGGTCGACCGGTACGGTCGTCGGTCGACCGGTACGGTCGTCGGTCGACCGGTACGGTCGTCGGTCGACCGGTACGGTCGTCGGTCGACCGCATTTTTTTTGGTCGACCGAAATTCTCTTCGGTCAACCGATTTGTGTCTTTGGTCAGCCACGACTTTTTTAAACGGTCGGTTTTTGCCTCGTTCGCTGTGCTTTCACTTAATAGTGTTTGGCACAGTCTGAGCTGAGAGTCTGAAAAGAAGATTATCTTCCTAAATAGGAAGATTGGGTTTTTGTTTTTAATTAGTTTAAACTCTTTTATAAAACCCCCCCAGACTTCTTCTTCTTCCTCAGCCCTAACGTTTGCAAAAACCAGAGAGAGCTTTCTGTTTCCTGAGAAAAATTTTCAAAGCCTGTTTTCTCTCTGTTTTAAGTGTGATTCACTTCCCAGCTTCAGTAAACCTACTCTTTGCTATAGGGGCTGTGTAAAGAGAGGTTCTTGCATCTGTTCTTCTGTTGTGAGGTTGAGATCTTGTGTAAGATCTACTGTGAGGGTGTGATCTGTTGAGATCAAACTGTGTAGTGAGAGAGATCTGTGGAGATCGCTGTGTAGACGAAGTTCCGGCTTCCAAACCGGGTGTGTAGTGGATTTCTCCTCGAGAGTGGGGAGCGGGGACGTAGGCCAGAGGGCCGAACCTCGTTAACACATCGCGCGTCAAGGATAACGAACTCCTAACCCTATATCTCTTACTTTTATCGCATTTTTGTTTTGTGGTTTGCTTGTGCTGAATTTTAATTGCATATTAGAGCCTCTTGACCCTAATCACCCCCCCTCTAGGGTCCAACAATTGGTATCAGAGCTTGGTCTCTATATCAGTTTTTGGTTTAACAACCTTAGAGAAAAGATCTAATGGAGGCCTCTTTGAATATGCATATGCTAGAAGGACAATCCACAACTAGACCACCTCTCTTCACCGGCACTAATTTTGCTTATTGGAAAGCTAGGATGAGAATTTACCTTCGTTGCATAGACCTTGACATTCTAGAGCTCATAGAAGAGAAATATGAAGAAAAGTCCAAAGTCGGGAACATGACCGATGGAGAAAGGCACCTAGCTAATCTCAACGCTAAGGCTATGAACGCCTTAATTTGTGGTCTTTCCCCTAATGAATATAATAGAGTTTCCACGTGTGCAACCGCATACGAAATTTGGGTAAAATTATGTGTCACACATGAAGGAACCCCCCAAGTTAAGGAATCTAAGATTAGTGGACTTATGCATGATTATGAGCTATTTAAAATGCTTCCAAATGAATCCATTGATGCTATGTTTTCTCGTTTTACTAATATCATCAATGAATTACATGGTCTAGATAAGCAATTATCCATTCAAGAGATGAATTACAAGATACTTCGCTCCTTGACTCCGACATGGGAACCCAAGGCTACGGCCATTGAGGAAGCTCATGACCTCACTACCTTAGCTCTTGATAGCCTCATCGGAAAGCTCAAAGTGCATGAGAAGAAGCTCAAGGGGAAGGAAAAGGAGGAAGTGTCATCACGCGAAGTTGAGGAGCCGTCACCAAAATTGAAGACCATAGCTCTCAAGGGAGCTAGTGACAACTCATCTTCGTCGTCGGAGAGTGAAGTTGATTTTTCTAGAGAAGTGGCTCATCTCTCTAGAAGAATCTCTAGACTTATCAAAATGAACAAAAAATTTAATCCCCGATCTAACAACAAGTTTTCATCTCGTGTAGGAAAATGCTTTGAATGCAACGAACCGGGTCACATCGCTAAGGATTGCCCCAAGCTCAAGGAAAAGTACATGAAGTACAAAAAGAAGAAGGCTATGTATGCCGGATGGGAAGAATCCGAACCAAGTGACTCGGATAGTGATGAAGAAGGAGCCAAATTTGCTCTTCATGACCCAAATGTTTGTTTCATGGCAAATGAACAAGAGGTAATATCCGAGGCCGAAAGTGAATCTTTCTATATGCAATGTGACATAGCTATGGCATTAGAAGAGTTGAACTTTGAATTTAAAAGAATGTCTAAAGAATACTCTTCTTTCAAAAAATTGCATACCTCTTGTGATATTAAGCTAGAGCAACTAACAACCTCTCTTGCTCTAAAAGATGAATTGCTAGGAGATCTCGATTTCGAGAACAAGCAATTAAGATCAAAGATTGAAAAATTAGAAATTGAGGGTTGTAGAACTAGACCCACTCATGCTTATGACAACTACAATCACCATGGTAGAAATAGGTTTCATAGTTCCAACATTCGTACATACAAAAGAAATTTTGTATGCACCTATTGTATGAGACATGGACACATTTCTACTCATTGTAGAATTAAAGACAATGAAGATTTTTATGGTTTGATATGGGTACCCAAAGGTACCAACACTACTAACCACCAAGGACCCAAGACATGGGTACCTAAAGCTACTACACCTTCATCTTCTTCTTTTGTAGGGAACGTCACGGCAACGACGTAAGGAGATGTGGTACCTTGATAGTGGTTGCTCACATCATATGACGGGCAACAAAGAGTTATTTGCAACCCTATCAAGGATTGAAGGAGGCAATGTCTCCTTCGGTGGTGGTGAGAAAGGTAAAATCATTGGTATCGGGTCTATTGGTAAGAAACCCTCACCCACAATTGAAGATGTTTATTTAGTAAGTGGTTTGAATCATAATCTTCTTAGCATTAGCCAATTAAGTGATAAAGGTTTTGATATTTCCTTTAAACCGGATAAATGCATCATTAGTATGGATGGAAATATTGTTTTTATTGCAAATCGCAAGTCTAATGTTTATATTTTTGAGATGAATGAGTTAGTTAATCAAGATGTGAAGTGTCTTGCGGCTATTGATGAAAACCCTTGGATTTGGCACAAGAGACTTGGACATGCAAATATGGAGTTAATATCAAAATTGTCTAAGAAGAATCTTGTGAAAGGGCTACCTAACTTACACTTCATAAAAGATACAATTTGTGAGGATTGTGCCAAAGGTAAACAAACGAAATCTTCTTTCAAATCCATTCATGAGGTATCAACTTCTAAACCTTTGCAATTACTTCATCTTGATTTATTTGGTCCTATGCGTGTTACCTCTCTTGGAGGCAAACACTATGTTTTTGTGATTATTGATGATTTTTCTCGTTTTACATGGACAATATTTCTTGCTAAGAAAAATGATTGTTTTGAAGAATTTGCAAATCATGTTAAAAGAATTGAAAATGAAAAAGATTTGAAAGTTGTTAAGATAAGAAGTGATCATGGTGGTGAATTTCAAAATGAATTTTTCTATGATTTTTGTGCTCATCATGGTATAACTCATATGTTTTCCGCTCCTAGAACACCACAACAAAATGGTGTTGTTGAACGGAAAAATCGCACCATACAAGAGATGGCACGTACTATGTTAAATTCTTTTGATTTACCAAAATACTTTTGGGCGGAAGCCGTCAATACGGCTTGCCATGTTTTAAATCGTGTTTTGATTAGACCAAGGCTTAAGAAAACCCCTTATGAACTTTATCATGGAAAAACTCCTTTCATTGGTTATTTTCGTGTTTTTGGTTGCAAATGTTTTATCTTAAATACAAAAGATCACCATGATAAATTTGATTCCAAAATTGATGTTGGTATTTTCTTGGGTTATGCACCTCGAAGTAAGGCTTATAGGGTCTTCAATAAACGAAGCCTCGTTGTTGAAGAGTCTATAAACGTTACTTTTGATGAGACTAATGTTGGCTCTCAAGTTGTGTTGCCTAGGAAAGATGATGATGATGATATTGAGGGAGGATTGGACTTGTTGCAAATCAATGACACTCCCTCTATAGAAGTTCAAAAGGATGTGGATAGCACAAACGCTCAAGATCAAGTTGAACCACCTAAAGCTTGGAAATTCACATCAAATCATCCAAAGGAACAAATCATTGGGAGCCCTTCAAAAGGAGTTATAACTCGCTCAAAAGCCTTGAGTGAATGTGGTAATGTTGCATTTCTATCTCAACTAGAACCTAAAAAGGTTAATGATGCTTTGAATGATGAATTTTGGGTTTTGGCTATGCATGAAGAATTAAACAATTTTCAAAGAAATGAAGTTTGGAAGTTAGTTCCTAGACCTAACAATGCTAGTGTAATTGGTACAAAATGGGTTTTTAGAAACAAACTTGATGAACATGGCATTGTAACTAGAAATAAAGCACGTTTGGTTGCCCAAGGATACAATCAAGAGGAGGGCATAGACTATGATGAAACCTTTGCACCGGTTGCAAGGTTGGAATCTATTAGGATGTTTTTGGCATTTGCTAGTTTTAAAAATTTCAAACTATTTCAAATGGATGTCAAAAGTGCTTTCTTAAATGGTTTTATAGAAGAGGAAGTGTATGTTGAGCAACCCCCCGGTTTTATAGATCATGCTTTTCCTAATCATGTTTACCGGGTACAAAAAGCCTTATATGGGTTGAAACAAGCTCCTAGGGCTTGGTATGCTCGCCTCTCTAGTTTTCTTGTTGAAAATGGTTTTTCAAAAGGATCTATTGATAACACACTTTTTGTGAGAAAAAGGAAAAATGATTTCATTTTAGTTCAAATATATGTGGATGACATTATTTTTGGTGCTACTAATGAATCCTTGTGCAAGGAATTTTCTAAAGTTATGCAGGATCACTTTGAGATGAGTATGATGGGAGAGCTTACATTCTTTCTCGGGCTCCAAGTCAAGCAAACTAAGGATGGGATCTTCATTTCACAAAGCAAGTATGCGAAGGAATTGGTGAAGAAATTCAAGTTGGAGAATTCTAAGCATGCGCCTACTCCCATGAGTACTAGTGTTAAGCTTGATGCGGATGAGAGTGGTGAAGATGTGGACCAAAAACTATACCGAGGTATGATAGGTAGTCTTCTTTATCTTACCGCTAGTAGACCCGATATCATGTTTAGTGTGTGTGCATGTGCACGTTTTCAAGCTTCTCCTAAAGCATCTCATTTAATTGCGGTTAAAAGGATCATTAAATATGTTAATGGCACTTTTAACCTTGGTTTATTTTATCCAAGAAGCACCTCTTTTGATTTATATGGTTTTTGTGATGCCGACTTTGCCGGATGTAAGGTAGATCGCAAGAGTACTAGTGGAACATGCCAATTCTTAGGAAATTCACTTGTTTCTTGGGCTTCCAAGAAACAAAATTGTGTTGCATTGTCCACTACAGAAGCGGAATACATTGCCGCCGGCTTATGTTGTGCTCAAGTTTTATGGATGAAACAAAGTTTAGTTGACTATGATTTGAATTTTCAAAATATTAAAATCTTTTGTGATAACACAAGTGCTATAAATATTTCCAAAAATTCAGTTTTACATTCTAGAACTAAACATATTGATGTACGCCATCATTTCTTACGCGATCATGTAGAGCGACAAGATGTATCCCTAGTGTTTGTTGACACAAAATCTCAACTAGCGGATATATTTACAAAAATTCAGTTTTGCATTCTAGAACCAAGCATGTTGATGTGCGTCATCATTTCTTACGTGATTATGTTGAGAGACAAGATGTATCCCTAGTATTTGTTGACACAAAATCTCAACTAGCGGATATATTTACTAAGCCTCTTGGAGAGGATGATTTTTGTCGCATAAGAAATGGTTTGGGCTTATGCACTATATGAAAGTTCTACATTGCTTGCTTGTTTAGTTGCATTTTGCATTTCGTACTTCTCTTTACCCCATTTTTGATGGTGACAAAGGGGGAGAGAAATCTCCTCATTTGTTGCATATATTTAGGGGGAGCTCATAGATAGGGGGAGCACCTATCTATAAGCTATCTTATTTTTTCTCCTATATAATGGTTGGTTGTCATCATCAAAAAGGGGGAGATTGTTAGCCCTTATGTTTTGATGATGTTCTTACAACCACCATTATCGGTACTAATGGCTCTAGCTTAAGAACAATTATAATCAATCAAGTATATAAATGTAAAGCTAGAGTTTGAGTTTAGAAAACTTCTCAATTTGATAACAAGAGATGGAGGGATGATAGTTGGAAGCTCAAATTTCAATAGATAATCTCCTCGAGATTGTTAGCCCTTATGTTTTGATGATGTTCTTACAACCACCATTATCGGTACTAATGGCTTATTGAGTGTAAATGTAGTAAATTCATTTATCAAGCTCGTTAGTGCCATAAATGGAGGATGGATGGAATATATGCTACAACGATGATATCCAAAGGAGGAGGAGGCCAAGAGATGAAGCAACGTTATTTTCACAAGTATGAGGACCTATCTGCAAAATTCTTTTTCCAAGCAGTTTGTTTTTAGTATCAAAAACATATTACAAAGTTTTAGAATTTTCAGAGGTCAAATAAATATTTTTACAAATATTTCAGTCTAGTCAAAAACCTGTTTTCTGCAATATATCAGAAAGCGGTCGACCGGTCCGGTCGACCGCTCCCATGGCCATTCCTTACTATTTTCCAGAGAGGTCGTCGGTCGACCGGTACGGTCGATCGAAATCTCGACTTTCAAATCGGTCGACCGCGCCGGTCGACCGACGATGACTCTGCCTGTTTTCCAAGTTTTCAAGGTTGTTAGCGGTCGACCGAAATTTTCGGTCGGTCGACCGAAGCATTTTTTCGGTCGACCAAAATTCCCTTCGGTCAACCGATTTGTGTCTTTGGTCAGCCGCGACTTTTTTAAACGGTCGGTTTTTGCCTCGTTCGCTGTGCTTTCACTTAATAGTAATTGGCACAGTCTGAGCTGTGAGTCTAAAAAGAAGATTATCTTCCTAAATATGAAGATTGGGTTTTTGTTTTTAATTGGTTTAAACTCTTTTATAAACCCCCCCAGACTTCTTCTTCTTCCTTAGCCCTAACGTTTGCAAAAACCAGAGAGAGCTTTCTGTTTCCTGAGAAAAATTTTCAAAGCCTGTTTTCTCTCTGTTTTAAGTGTGATTCACTTCCCAGCTTCAGTAAACCTACTCTTTGCTATAGGGGCTGTGTAAAGAGAGGTTCTTGCATCTTTTCTTCTGCTGTGATTAGTGAGATCTGTGAAGATCTACTGTGAGGGAGTGTGATCTGTTGAGATCAAACTGTGTAGTGAGAGAGATCATGTGGGATCGCTGTGTAGACGAAGTTCCGGCTTCCAAACCGGGTGTGTAGTGGATTTCTCCTCGAGAGTGGGGAGCGGGGACGTAGGCCAGAGGGCCGAACCTCGTTAACACATCGCGCGTCAAGGATAACGATTCCTAACCTTATCTCTCTTACTTTGATTGCATTTCTGTTTTGTGGTTTGCTTGTGTTTAATTTTTATTGCATATTAGAGCCTCTTGACCCTAATCACCCACCTCTAGGGTCCAACATATGTATCATAATAACATGAATACATATGTGTAATACATGAATCATTCAAAAAGTATTGTCCCATCTACTCTACATCAGGTCATGAAGTATGCCAACGACGAGGGGGAAGTCCGAACCTTAATTGTGGAAAAATACCCCTTCCGAGGAGTGAAAAATTTCCATACCGACTCTGTCTTCTATCTGGAGTCCTAGGAGAAAGAAGAGGTGGATAGCGGTAACGAAGCTGATATTGAACCAGATCTTGATGAAGATTGTCTGTGGGAGTTAAACTTCAATGTAATGGGTCAGGATGAGAGGAATAGTAATGTACCGAGCGAGGGCGAGTGGTACATTAATAAAGATTTTATTTTGGCGTACTTGTCTGATGTCTCCTCTAAAAATAAACAAATAGAGAATGATCTTAATGCAGGTACCAACCCATGGCACGTACTGTGCACAGAGGCATCGCTCACCTTGCCAATCCAGTCATCATTCGCTTTAGATGAAGAAGTAGAAGATGCACAGAAGGCTTTCTTCAAAGTCCCATCCAAAAGGAAAGGGCAGAAGCCAATCTGTTTTGGTAAAGTCAAACCCGAACAACTCAAACGAGTAAGTTCAGAGGAATATGACGGAGTTTCCCAATTCCATTACCACGAACCTAATTCTATACACTTAATGAAACGAATGGGGTATAATTTTAATGAGAAACAGGGTTTGAACTTTGGGAAAGGAAGATGAACACCGATCCGAATGTCTCTCACTCTTGAAGAAAAACCTCCGGATTACTATCAAAAAACCGGAAGGGGCGTGGGTTACGTCACAACTCCCCCTGCCTCGAAAAATGAAATTAGTAATTACCTGCGTCAGAACCATTCATCCGGAACATCTTCTTGGGAATCTGACATCAGTGTCAGACCCTTCTTTAAAAATCTGACTGTGAACATGGTGTCAACTAGTCATCCGGATGAAGACGCAGGGAGTGATGAAGAATTAATCGAATCAACTAATGATCCTTGGATCAAACGCCTCAACATCTTGTGGGATATGTGCTTCGAACATCGCGAACCTCCCACTGAAGATAAAGTGATCCAGGTCAATATGGGAGATGAACCTAACCCCAAGACTATCTTTATAGCCGAAGACCTATCACCATCCGAAAAAGAGGACCTTATATCTCTTATCTGAGAATATATAGATGTCTTCACTTGGAATTATGAAGATATGCCTGTTCTTGACCCGAAGGTTGTCATGCACCGTCTTAACATCGATCCGGATGCAAAACCCGTTAAACAACAACAACGCAGGTTTCGTCCGGACATGCACCGTCTTAACATCGATCCGGATGCAAAACCCGTTAAACAACAACAACGCAGGTTTCGTCCGGAGATCATGGAATCAATTGAGTCAGAAGTTAAAAAGCTTATAGACTCAGGATTCGTTAGGGAAGAGCAGCATCCAGACTGGGTGGCCAACATTATCCCAGTGCCCAAGAAAAACGGTAAGGTCCGTATATGCATTGACTTTCGTGACCTTAACACAGCCTGTCTAAAGGACGAGTTCCCGCTTCCTATCACAGATGTTATGATCGACAACACCTACGGGTATGAAAGGATGTTTTTCATAGACAGATTCTCCGCATACAATCAGATCAAGATGCACCCAGAAGACGAGAAACACACTGCTTTTAGAACACCACTGGGGGTGTATTGCTACACAGTGATGCCCTTCGGTCTAAAAAATACAGGTGCAACTTATCAACGTGCGATGAACATGATCTTTCACGAACACCTATGAAAGAAGATCGAGTGCTACGTTGATGATATAGCAGTAAAGAGCCAATGTAAAGGTGATCATCTTGCGGATCTGAAGACAATGTTCGAGATCATGCGAGCACATCAGCTGAAGATGAACCCGACAAAATCGTTCCTCGGAGTATCGAGCAGAAAATTCCTGGGGTTTATCGTTACCTCCAAGGGAATTTCTCAAGATCCGGAGAAGGTGCGTGCTATCCAAGACATGCCACCTCCGAAGAATCTCAAAGAGCTCAGAGGTTTGCAAGGCAGACTGGCTTACATTCGAAGATTTATATCGAATCTTTTAAGACGTTGCCAACCTTTCTCTAAGCTCATGAAGAAAGGAATATCCTTTGTCTGGGATGGAGAGTGTCAAAAAGCATTCGAGGAGATTAAGAGATATCTCACTCAACCGCCAGTTCTCATGGCCCTGATATCAGGAAAACCATTCCTGTTGTACGTGAGAGTATGGATCATTCTCTTGGGGCTTTGTTAGCCCAGAGCAACGATCAAGGTCAAGAGCAAGCCATCTATTACCTGAGCAGGACCATGATGGGAGCCGAACACTAATATAATCCGGTCGAAAAAGAATGTCTCGCCTTGGTATTCGCAATTCAAAAGATGCGACATTATCTAGTTGAACAAACCATTCAGGTCATCTCTAAGGTGAATCCCTTGAGAGTTCTGATGACGAAACCATCATCTCTAAATTACCGACTCGCAAAGTGGGCCATTCTCTTGTCACAATACGACATGCAATTCATGCCTCAAAAGGCGGTCAAAGGTCAAGCACTGGCAGACTTCTTAGCCGACCACCTAGTATCGGGAACGTCTAAGTTGTATGAAGAATTACCTGACGAAGTCGCTGAAGCTTGCGTCACCCAGGAAGCTACACAAGTATGGAAGTTATTCTTCGACGGTGCATCTAGAGCAAACCCTCATGGAGCAATCACCGCAGGAGTAGAAGTAGTATTAATCTCTCCAAACGGTCACGTAATCCCAAGGGGGTTTTCCCTAATCGAACCATGCACCAACAATGTAGCTGAGTATAATGCTCTGCTATTAGGAATGCAATTTGCTGAAGAACTTAATATTCAGCACCTCGAGGCTTACGGTGACTCTCAGCTCATCGTTAATCAAGTCTGAGGGGAATACGAAGTGCGTCATGAGGATTTGGTCCCGTATTACTTCGCAGTACTAGAGCAAGCTCAAAAGTTCGAAGGTTTCTTTATCGAATATGTACCACGAGCTCAGAATGCGTATGCAGATGCTTTAGCCTCCTTGGCAACCTCATTAGTATTGCCACCGGAGACTAAAACAACGATTCCAGTCACGGGATGGAAACTATACCTTTCGAAGATTCCCATGGAGGAAAACTCAGACAAGACAACGACAGGAGAAGTTTGTACAACCTCTATGGAGTTCGAATCTAGGGATTGGCGATTCCCGTATATTGACTATGCCATATATGGCATTCTTCCCGATGACCCTAAGGAAGCGGCCTCTATCAAACGAAAAGCCCTCCGATTCTATTATGATGCTGTCTCTCAAGTCCTGTATCGTAAGTCACATGATGGAGTTTTGCTTCGATGCCTCTCTCGGAAGGAAGCAAGAGAGGCCCTCAAAGAAGCTCACGACGGAATGTGTGGAGCTCATTAGCCCGGAGCTAAATTAAGAGATCGCCTCCGACGAATCGGCTATTATTGGCCAAAGACGTTCTCAGATGCGGTTGACTATGCTAAATGTTGTCACGCATGCCAAATTCATGGGGACTTCATCCACCAAACACTGGGGAACTTACACCCCACATCGGCATCCTGGCCCTTCGAAATGTGGCGTATGGATATCGTGGGACCAATTTCCCCTCCGACGTCCAAGGGACACCAATTCATTCTAGATGTGACCGATTATTTCTCCAAATAGGCGAAGACAATCCCGTTGAAAGAAGTCAAGACTTTAAATGTAATCAAGTTCATCAATCATCATGTCATCTACCGTTTTGGAGTCCCGAGGTGAATGGTGCATGACAACGGAACACAATTCGTTAGCTTTGGGTTTTAGAGATTTTGTGACAGATTCAGAATCCAAAGTGTCGCATCTACGGCATATTACCCGCCAGCGAATGGTCTTGCAGAAGCTTTCAACAATACCATTGTGAAGCTTCTCAAAAAGTTTGTTTCCAAGAGCCGGCGCGATTGGGAAGAAAGACTCGGTGAATGTCTGTGGGCTTACCACACGACGGTGAGGACCCCTACAAGAGCTACACCATTCTCTTTGGTATACGGCTGCGAGGCTGTATTGCCCGACGGTGAGGACCCCTACAAGAGCTACACCATTCTCTTTGGTATACGGCTGCGAGGCTGTATTGCCATTTGAAATCCAGATCCCTTCTCTGAGAGTTGCTATTACAACTGGACTAACAGAAGAAGAAAAACATCAACGACGTCTGCAAGAACTTGAAACCTTAGACGACAAACGACTTCAAGCTCAGCAACAGATTGAACTATATCAAGCCCGTATTTTCAAAGCCTACAACAAAAAGGTTAAGGAATGGATTTTCAAGAAAGGCGACTTAGTTTTGGTCAACAGACGACCCATGGTGATGACACACAAAACCAAATGGAAGTTCAATCCTAAATGGAAAGGGACCTTCGTAATAGAATCGGTCTATTTGAATGGAGCGTATCGCCTCATCAATCAAAAAGGAGACCGGCTCATGATGCCAGTCAATGGGAAGTTCCTTAAGAGATATTTCTCATAAATCATGTAGCCCCCTAAAACCCAGCTAAATCAGTCTGGGGGTTGTCTATTTATAGTGTAATTCTGTCTTGTATTTCGTCATGTTAACACTACACCTCTGACGATTGAAATTTTCTAGAATTATTCTAAATGGTAATAAAGAGAATTTCGATAGCATTTGCATTATTTTTCATTGTCCTGAACTAGATTTCAACAAAAGAGATGATGAAAGCCAAAATGATATCATTCTCATTCAATATTGTTAATTTGAATACAAAATGAAGACAATCGAAATGAAAATGATACAAACTTATTCCCTCTGCTAAAAGCAATTCAAATCTTAAGCGTTGGGGCCTATCAGCCTAAAAGAATTGAGCTTAAACTTCAAAGCCAATATTTTCTCCTCACGAGCCTTCTTGACTTCTTCTGTTATCTTGCTCTTGAGCTCCTCACGAGCCTTCTTGACTTCTTCTGTTATCTTGCTCTTGAGCTCCTCTTCATTGGGTGCTGCTTCTGCAATTTCTCGCCTAATCTTGTCGATCTGTTATCTTGCTCTTGAGCTCCTCTTCATTGGGTGCTGCTTCTGCAATTTCTCGCCTAATCTTGTCGACGGCAACAAGTTCATCGCAATAGCCTTTGAGAAGTCCGTCGTAGTAAGTAGCTAACCCTTTTAGAACTTCCATGTCGCCGGCTAACTGAGCATTTATCTGAGATAGCTCAACACCAGCACGGGAAAGTTCTGTTGCAGTATCCCGGAGACCCATAGCAAGACTGCCCATGTCCACTTGTACTTGGAGATGTTCCCCACGTAGGTTGGCAATACGAGATTCTGTCTCGGACAAACTCTTATGGAGAGTCTCTTGGTGTTGTGCTTTTAAAGCTTTGGCCTGAGAAAGAGCATGATCCACTTCTGGCCCTATGTCGTCGTGTTGCAGCATTAAAAGGAATTCTAATTCATATTCTAGAATAACGATGCTCTCGTGACAATTCTCGGTCCATAATGCATTCCCTTGGTTCCCGATCTTTGCGAGACACTCCAGCAGGTGGGGTTCAAAAACCTTGAAACCCACGTCCCCAAGACTAACTACATCAATAGTCATCCGCATCCAATGCTCTAATTGTTCGATGAGCTTCCTCAAAGTTTCCGAGCTTAGGGGTGGAGCAGTCGGATAAATAAAGCAATTCACGTAATCAGTGCTAGTGGAGATGTGCGCGACTTCAGATGATGACTTTTCAGCCATATTTGGCGCCGAGCCTGAGGTAGTCGGTTCACGCCCACCGGTTGTCATTTCAAGACCAGGAGAAGCAGCTTGAGGCATAATATCCCCTCTGTTCTCAGGAGATGCAGCACGCGCCGATTTTATCGCATCCCCCATTAACTTGGCCCTTTTAGAAGTTTTGGCCATGACAGGTGTCCGTTTATGAATTCTCCTGTCATACTCGCCTTACTTAGCAGCAGAAAGAGCCTTCTTACCCGATCTTAAAGAACGAGGTTCAGGAACAGGCTCTTCTGCAGGAATCTCCTCAGTTGTCTTTTCTTTGGGAGAATCAACGAGTGGTGTTCCCTCTTCGATCCCCGTAAGAACCTCTTCCTCAGAAGGTTCTATGATGGACAAATCGTTAGGGGCTTCAACTACTCCAGTTGCTTCCTGTTCAAAAGATAAATATTCTTCTACCCTGTGTAAATGAGTCCTCGTAGAACTGCCCCTTGAACGATACAACTCCCGAATCTCATTTATACATGAAGTATAAATATCATATCCCGGGATTTGGGAAACCCCTTCAAACTAGTCGCGAAAATCGGCAACAGTGGAGCAGCCAGGCGGCGAATAGGGTAAAGTAAATTGCGCATGGGTTCCCCCGGCGAAAAAAAGTACCATGCGCGTGCTCCTTCATACAAATTCCCAATTTGAGCTAATACCGGGTTAGGATTGCCAACGTAAAGCTGGTCATATCCAAACTGTCTGGCGAACCGAGAAGGCACATAAGGCTCAATGATGCACTTCTCCCGCAAGCGATAGACCAGGTAGCCCAACCTGATCATAAGAAGCTAGCTAAATGTACCCTCTTCCAAATAAGACGAGCCCTCAAAAGCAAGTCCATGAAGATGGCATCTTCCACGTCAGCGCCGTCAAAATTAGGAGCGCAACAGAAAATCCGGTAATTATTTTCCGGAGACAAAAGCTGTCGAGCCCTGACTATATAAGAATGAGTCCATGTGGCCGACTTCAATCTCTGTATAAAAGGGATATAAGCATCATCGCTCTCATCTACTCCCGTCATCAGTGAAGGGCAATGCAACACGAACTAGGCCACTAGATAAGTATACGGCACTGGTATACATGGTGGAGGAGCTTTCCCAGCTTTCTTCTTGGTAGCTTTGACTCCTGAAGCGCTAAGAAGTTCCGAGGTCAACATCCTCAGGCCATTCTGTATGCAGCCGACCATAGCAGTAAGGAGACTTACAGGTCTCCCATGTGCTAGCAAAATAGCTGGGTACACAATGTCAGCTACTATCACCTCAGTTGGTTTTGACGGTACTACGCACCGCTTCAACCAAATCATAAAGAAGCCTGCGAGAAGAGCCGTGTCAGAAATAGGAATTGTGTCTTGGTGGTGGAAACTTTCAAATTCGACGCCAGCCTCAAAATCATCCTCTGCATGCTATGTGTTATAGGTAGCACTGGAAGCCTTAATTCAAGCTTTAGCATCCTTAGGAGAGATGACTGCAACACGAGATACGGCTACATCTTTCTGATTTAAGTCCTGAAAAAGGTATTCCACCCATGTGGTATGCATAATGCCCCCTCCACGCATCCCAAAGACTTGGGCACATATGTGGAAGTGACACATCAACTCCCAGAAAGTAGCGTAAATTTCCGGGTGCGCCACCTTCCGGTAGTGGGGATGAACTCCTCGTAGGGCATTATTCCAAGCGGCAACCCCAACACTGCTTGCATCTCATGAAAAGTGAAACCTAACTCTCCTGTAGGTGTGAAGAATGTGCAACTGTCCGGATTATATTTCTCCAACATAGCGAAGAAATTGTGATAACTCTACACGACACCCCGTCGAGTAGCTAGCACGGGGATTGTGAGACCTGATTGAGTGAGTGACTTCCTAAGCTCATCAAGAATGAAGTCAACCATGCAGGTCCACCAACCTCCTTCTCCAGAACAGACCCATCCTGGAGATCTGAACATCTGGGTGGAGAATTCACCCCGAGCTGCAATGAATTGACGAATGAAAATATTCGTGAGACGTGGCATCTCCTGAATCGGATCCTTCTTCTCAAATAAACCGAGCCTCAACCCCTTGAGTTGTCCCCCAATTTGTGTACGAGCCCACCGACCAAATCCAAGCGACACATTCTCTTTCTCTTTGACTATGTCGAAGGTCAAACCCCGACGACCGCTCACATTCAAGAAGTAGGATTGTGGGTACATCCTCTTCATGTTTGGGAGGAATAAGAAGCGATTATCAACTCTCCGTAGCAACTTTGAATCTTCTACATATGTGAGGTGATCATCAACTGGTATGCGATCCCCAAATATGAACGCTGGTTTAGGAAACTAGGCATGACCGGTAGGGGTCTCCAAGTCTAAGTCAGTAATCATAATTCTGAGAGTGGAGCATCGAGGGAATTTAATCATATCCGCTCTCTCCGAGTCAAGAAAGGTACACAATGGAATTCTACTCTGAAGACTAAATATTTCATTCGCGTCAGGTCCACCGATATACCCAAAATGATGCTCTTGTGAAAGAGGCATGTTTGGGAGAAGCACTGCACAATCAAAAGCAGAGGTTAGCAGCTAAAAGCGAGATGTTAACATAAATACAAAGTCTCAAACGCGAAGGTCGAGCCTCGCGTCCAAAATCTCAAACGCGAAGGTCGAGCCTCGCGTCCGAAATCTCAAACGCGAGAGTCGAACCTCGTGTTGAAAAAAAACTCAAACGCGAGAGTCGATACCCACATGGAATCCCAACCCCGTGTTTTCGTCAAACAAGAACGAGTCATCTTTCTCATTGTCAAGAACCCATCTAGGGCTTTCAAAGAACTTGCCAAGGCAAGTTATTTTGGTCAACACTTACCACGACAGGGAAGCCCCTGCGGCGGCAATGACGACGATGATGCCCCCACACAAACAAGAACACTGTCGGCATCCTCAGCCGACGGTGTTTCGGAAGTCGCTCCAGCGACCTTCTTGGAGCTTGAACCCATTCTCCGAGGCGCCATCAACACAGACGATCGGAGGAATCGTTTACGAACGAGGGAGACGAAGTTCGTCAGAGATTTCACCAAAATCAAACGAGAGTTCTCGTTCTTGGAAATAGCCGAAAATTTTGAGAGTCAAGTAACTCTTGATGTGACCACTCAGGTCTATTTATAACAGCCATCAAGCTGTTAAGATGGCACGGGATTCTAGGATTGAATTCCAACCATCTTTGAAACGCGAAGTTCACAACCACGATCAAAATCCCAAGTGTAAGGCTCAAGCCAGCATCACGAAGGCCTGAACCTCACATTTTGAACCTCAAACGCGAAGGTCACCTTAGCGTTGCAATTCTTCTAAATGAAGAACCTACACTTGTGTCTTCAAACACGACACTTATTCCTCAAAGTCATGAGCCCTTTTAACAGAGTGTTAATCAAAACCTATGTATCTCTTCAGTAGAATCTAAATTCTCATCAGGTTAGTATTACGTCCCAGACGATCATCATCCCTACAGAGTCTAAGTTTAGCTGGCATTAATACCGATGCGGCTATACCTCCTCTGTCAGAATCCACTTATCGATTCTCGTCAATAGAACGATAAGTCCTCAAATTTGCCATGATCGCAATATTTCTCCTGTCACGTTAAAATTACACCTCTGATAAAATCAACTTATCGATTCTTGTCAATAGAACAATAAGTCCTCAAAATTGCCCTAATCGCAATATTTCTCCTGTCACGTTAAAATTACACCTCTGACAAATTCAACTTATCGATTCTCCTCTGACAAAATCAACTTATCGATTCTCGTCAATAGAACGATAAGTCCTCAAAATTGCTTCGACCGTAATATTTCTCCTGTCACGTTAAAATTACACCTCTGACAAAATTAACTTATCGATTCTCGTCAATAGAGCGATAAGTCCTCAAAATTGCCCTGATCGCAATATTCCCCCTGCCAAGTTAAAAAGCTATACCTATGGCATTTATAGACTTCTTTCAGTGTTCCAAGCAAAAATAACACAGGAAGAATTCTACTAGTCAACCCTATCACGGAAAAATAATAAATATTAATCCTTAGCAGTTTGAAACTTTCTGGAGTTATCTTAAACGATAATAAAGAGAGTTTTCTGCACTAGAATCATGGTGGAGATCTATTCTAAATCGGAAATACATCTCAGGTATTTCTCATAATTTATTGCTTAAAATCAAAATACGATAAATGCAAGAAACAATGAGGAATCAATATCACTTTTTATTCAAGAACCAAAAGAAAGTGATACAGGACAAACTTGTTCTTACCAAAAGAACATTACAAGTGCAAAATTCACTCGTGCATCAAATCAAAAGAAACAAGTTGGGTCCTAACTTCAGTTAGCTCCTCCTCGTGAGTGGTTCGCACCAGGGCTTCAGCCTTTGCCCGGAGTTCTTCCTCACTGGGTATGATGATAGCTGATGCTTCATTTCTGGCTTGTTCTAAAGCTCGAGCCTACGTGTGATATTCCAAAGCACCAGTAGTGTTTTGGGTGCTAAGGATATTGACAACATTTTCTTCACGGGCAAGTTCAGCCTTTAATCGTAGGACTTCAGCTTCAGCTTCAACAAGTCTATCACAAAGCGAATTCATGGAAGTAGTCGAGCGTTCTAACTCTTCTCGCTTCCGAATATTACGCTCGCGAAGCTCCGTGATTTGATGTTCTCTTTCAGCCAAGTCCCGTTCTATCACCTCCCGGCGAGCCACTTCTGCAACCTGAAGGCTGGACAAAGTAGACATAATTTGTGGCTGAAGCTCTCTGCGACCCAAGGCCTCAAAATGCTGTAATTGTTCTTCCAAACGAAGGATAATCTTAGAACATCACTCGAACCATGGAGTGTTTCCCACACTTCTGACTCCGTTTAAGCCTGCCTCTAGAAGAGGTCGGAAGGAATTAAAAGTTCCCTGACCACTCACCACATATTCAATCACCTTCTTTGCGAGGCTATTCAAATACACCAAGGAGATTTGGAGGAACTCAGGTGCACCCGCGAGACTTGAAGTTACGCTTGAGGATGTTCCCAGAGCCATTGAAATTGGTGCAGGGGATCCAGGCGCTGAAGCTGCAGAAGCGGTAGAAACATTCAATTGTGATGGGCTTAAGGTCAAAGCCATCATTGCCCTTGCTTGAGACACGCTTGGTCTCGCCTCTGTTGGTGTAAGTGAGATCTTCATCAACGCGGTAGGTGAAGCAGCTACAGTGGACGAAGCAGGCAGAGGCTGATCTTGCACAAGAGCTGACACCTGCATGACCAGCTATTCCAGAGGAGGCGTTCGTGGCAGTAGTTTCAGGCAGTGCTACAGGTGAAGCAGTTGACGTGGGTGAGCCAGGTAAATGTTGCTCTTGTGGAGGAACTGACACTTGCACAGGATCCTGCTCCGAGGTAGTAGCAGCAGTAGTCTTGGGAGGAGGCGAACCTACACGAAAAAAGGGTCGGAACGTGGAAAGAACATGCGGAAGAATTCGAAGAAACTAGGCTTACCGGAGATGTGAAAAGGAGTATAACCAGATGCCTTATCGGATGGGACCTTAAGAGCATCATCAAAAAGGGTTATGTCATCCATAGAATTATGCTCTTCGTCCCCCGCGTCATCACCTGGCATGTTGCCAACGTCAGCATCCTCATTATCATCTCTATCTTCGTCGGCTGCATCACCAATTGAGGAGCCTTCATAATCAACTCGCTCCTCATCATCCTGAGCAGCTGAAGGTTCAGGAAGATCTGTGCCAGCAGCTGGTTTTGTCATAAGTCCCGTTGTCAGGCTGAGACTTAAACCACCAGCTTGCGACATTATTACTAAAGGGAAAGGGGATGGATTCTCTTCGAGACCCTCTCGTTCTAATGCAGGAGACTTAGGAAGGTCCGTCACCGGAGCAGATTCTGTATCTGCAACCATTAATTCACCCTCTTCATCTTGGGGGGATGGTAAGAAGAAGCTTCGCTCGATAGGACTGGGCCATGAGAACGAAGTCCAGTTCTATGTGGCAGGCCTGCAACAGAAGATTCCTATTGTTCTTCATCTTTAGCAGCTCTGATGGCATCAGCCATCAACTTAGATTTTTGTTGGCCTTTGGGGGGAGGGGAATCAACAATCAACTTTCGACGAGTCTGTTTGTTATATTGGCCGGCTTCATCCACAGAAAGTTTTCTTTTCCCCGCTGCTTTCGTCGCGGGAGGATCGACCACTCGTTGTTCTTCTACCGAAATAGGCTCAGCTCTTTGTTCTTCTTCCTGTCCAGCAGGCTGGTTCTCGATAGACAGAAATTCGTCAATCCCTCTCAAGCGGGAAATTTTTGACCCCCTTCTCGAAGCATACATATGCCTGATATCTTTTAGGCAAGATGTATTCAGGTTGTAATTAGGAGTCTGAGAAGCGGCGAAATACCAATTACAGAAGCCTATGGAAGTGTAGGAGTTGGGTGTTTTGTGGGGAAGCCTGAAGATGGCCTTGGTACAACCTGCCACAGAATAATACCAAGCCATGGCTCCTTCATATAAATTGCCCACAACTGAGAGTTGAGGTCGAGGGTTCCTGACGTACAACTGATCATACCCAAATTAGCGAGCGAACCTATAGGGTTGGTAGGGCTCAATGAAACAGTTGGTGCCTTGCCGAAAGATCAAGTAGCCTGGCCTGATAGAGAGAAGCCAATGGAAAACACCCCCACTCAGCTGAGTGAATCCATTAGGACCTGCTGCGTCCTGATATTCCGCTCTGTAGACGCCGCCCTCAAAATCAGGGAAGCAACGGAAGATATGGTAGTGGGTGTCCCACGACAAGAGTTGGCGAATCCTAACCATATAACCTCCTTCCCATTTTGCAGATTCTAATCGTTGCAAAAATGGGGTAAATAAGTCTCCTGGGGGAGAGGCTGCACTCATTATGGGAGGGCAGTGAAGCACGTATCAAGCCATCAAATAGGTATATGGCAGTGGCACCCTGGGATTGGGAGTTTTGAAAACCTTGTGGTCTCCAGACTCCGCCTCAGTAACATCAATGAAATCCGAGGCCAACTCCCGCAGTCCACTTTGCAAGCAACTCACCATGGCATTGAGGAGGCTTACAGGTCTCCCATGTGCCAAAAGAACAGCCGGGTAGACCACCTTAACAGCGAGGGCATCAATCAGCCTGGTAGGAATGACGCAACGCTTAAGCCACAACATCAAGAATCCAACCAACAGGGTCGTGTCAGAAATTGGAATTAGAGCTTGATAAGGAAAGCTTTCAAACTCCGTATGAACCGGGAAAACATCTTCCTTGGCCTCATTGGTGTAGTGGGAGGTAGCATCATCAATTCGGGCATGAACCTCCTCCAAAGTGCTTGCAGATAATCTGGTCACTGAGGCCCCCTTATTGGTCAAGTTCTAGAACAAATATTCCACCCAAGACACTTGTTTAATGCCACTTCCTCGGGCCCCCGTCTGCTACATACAAATGTGGAAGTGACACATGACTTCCCATAGGGTGGCATAAATTTTAGGGATGGTCTTCTTTAAAATTTTAAGTTCCGCGGATCCCGGAACAAATTCTTCGTACGGTAAATCCCCAAGAAGAAGACCCGAGACTTCATGCATCTCGTGAAGAGCGAAGCCTAATTCCCCCACAGGGGTGAAGAAAGTACAAGTCTCAGGATTATACTTCTCCAATATGGAGAAGAAATGAAAGTGACTCTGGATAATCCCGAACTTAGTAGCCCGCACAGGAATTTGCAATCTAGCTTGAGCAAGAGGGGCTTCCAATTCCTTCAAAACAAACTTGGTCATCCGGGTCCACCACCCTGTCACCGGAGAATGAACCCAGCCAGGAATTCTGAATCCTTGCACGGGAAATTCTCCTTTCTTTGCCAGAAATTTCATGACAAAGGTGTTCGCCGGACTGGCCACTTCACCGAGGGGATATTCCTTAGCGAATAAACCTGGACGTAAAGTTGTCACCTGCCTGTTGTAACCCAGTGTGCGGACCCCTTGAAAAGTTAGGGTCCCGAGAATGACTCCATCCTGATCCTTGACGAGGTTCCAGTCCATGCGTCTAGGGATGGAAGCGCATTGAAAGTATGATATGGGGAACATCCTTTCCATATTAGGCAAAAAGAGGTTGCGTTCTCCAACTTTCCGCAGCCACTTGTAATCCCCATCATAAGTAGCGTTTGCCTCGAAGTCAACAAAATCCCCAAAGAGGAATCCAGGTTTGACTATTGGCTTACGGCTCAGATTTTCAAGGCGAGCATCCGTAACCAATATCCTAAGGGTCTCAGGAGAAGCTTGGGTGATTAGTTCCACGCGACTCTTTTCCTTAAGACGGAAAACTGGGAGTTCCTCGCGCAGGTTGAAGGTCATATTCTGATCCACACCACCTTCATGTCCAAAATAGTGGCGAAAAGGAAGAGGCTCGCTGGTATGACGCATTGCAAAATGAAGAAAAAAGTTAGACAACTTAAAAGCAAAGCTCAGACGCGAAGGTCGAACCTCACGTCAAAAATCTCAGACGCGAAGGTCGAACCTCGCGTCGAAAATCTCAGACGCGAAGATCGAACCTCGCGTCGAAAATCTCAGACGCGAAAGTCGAACCTCGCGTCGAAAATCTCAGACGCGAAGGTCGAACCTCGCGTCGAGAATTCAAGACATGGAGGTCGAACCCCTCGTCAAAAAAATACCAAACGACGGAGTCCAGCCCCACGTTATTGAAACAAGTTTCCTCGTTGAACTAAAGATCAGAACTTGCCGAAGCAAGTTTAAGGACCACAGAGGTCGTACTCACCGCCGATCAAAGGAAATTGGAGCGCACGATTCGCCGCTGAGCAGTTGCGCACCGGACCGGAAGCGACGGCCGACTCCCTGAGCCGCGACGCGACTCCCTGAGCCGAGGCGCGTCAGACTTGGAAGGCACGGAGTGATTGCTTCTTGGGTGCCATGGTCTGGTCGGAGGAGAAGAGAAATAGTTTGTCGGAGATGAGAACGAAGATTTTTGTTAAAGTTTCAAGAAGAGTCGAATGACTCTTGATTTGACCTCCAGCGGTCTATTTATAGACAGCTGTGAGCTGTCAAATCATAACGGACGGGATTCGAGGCCAGAATCCCGACCAAACTCGACCCTAGCGTTCAAGTTGGTTGGAATTCCAAACGCGAGGCTCACCCACGCGTTCCAATTCTTAAATGCAGAAGTTATCTATATGTTTGGACAGCTATAATAGTAGCTTCTTGACTACCAAGGCCACAACAATCATCAAGGTGACCAAGGCTGAGAAGAAGCAGGCGACTCCGTTGGGGAGTCTATTAGAGGAGTACAGATAGATTACAATCAATAACGTTGAAATCGTTTGGCTCAATCCGATGGAGTGAACATTCAAACTCACTAAATTTTGGGATCCAAAGTATTCCAAAAATTCATCCCAGTCAACCGCGAACTTTCGAAAACTTTAGAGGGGGTTCTGTAGTCTGTCTAAAAATCATAATAAATAGCTGATCCCCATTAAACCCCGACAATAGGAGTTACAATCAGACAACTTCCTAATCATTGTATCTGTAACTCTGCAACCGCTATAAACACGGCCTCATCTCTAAGATGATTGATCTTGATGGCTGCGACAACAGCATGACTAATATTGTATTAGCAACTATTAGAGATGCTGATGAGCAGTGTAATGATTTCAGAAATAAAAGGTTGGACTTAGTTGGTGAGTTGCTTGGTAGAGAGCTATGGGCAAATATTCGTCTAAAAATCACTATGGATGATTGATTCCCGTCAAGTTCCAACAATGAAAGCTACAACAAACAAAAGCTACAAATGGAGGACTTTTCACATAGATCGAGAAGAGTTACAATACAACGATGCTTCCGACAATTGATGAAAACTCTATTCAGCAGTCACCACAATCTACAGTGAAAGTTACAATCTGACGACTTTCACACCGTACAATAGCTAAAGCTAGGATTACTGAACAACGGTCCTTGCAACGCTCTGTAGAAGAGGTTACAGATCAACTAACCCCTTCTAAAACGCGAAAGTCATCCCCGCGTCATAATTTTGGAAATGCAAACGACCCCCGCGTTTCCAAGCTATAACAAGCCAAACGCGAGTGACCATCGCGTTCCGGAGGTTCAACCAACACCGACCCCCGCGTTCCCAAGCGGCAACAAGCCAAACACGAGTGACCCTCGCGTTCATTGATGTTCAGCTAACACCCAACCTCGCGTTTCAATTCTAAGAGGCGATGTTGGGTTCTGAACGCCAGACTAGGCGTTTGACTCGTTCAAATATAAGTCGAACGGTTTCAGAACTGTTTTCCCACGATCTGAGGAAATCACACCCACTTAGGAGCAGATTTAGAGGGCAGTTACAACCTCTTATCCACCTATAAAAACTCAACAAACTTAACTGAGTTAAAGGCTAGCTTTTTGGAAAGGAAGAAGCAGCAAGTTGGATTTTCAGGATCTAAACCGCACGGGTTTGGAAGTTCTTCAGGATCTCAACTGCACAGAGAGGCAGGAGAGAGACGAAATCCTTAGAGATAGGATTTTTGAATCAAGTCCAGAAGATCAAAACTGAAAGGATTCTTCAACAACAGAATATCTGCTTGGTCATTAACCGAATTTTCGGTTCTAACAACTCTATTCACAGAGTTCTAACTCGTTCAGAGTTCTTAAGCTCATTCAAGAGTTACCCATTAAACTTTTTACAGAAGTTCACTTGTTCCCACGAGATAAGACGGTCGAATCATCAACGGAGAGCAAATTCGACGCGAACAATCGAAGGAGGCACTCCATCGCTACCTAGAAGAACCCAGTTTTAATCAAAGGAGAGAACCAAATTCGTTCTCTTCTCTTTTGTAATCAAATTTTAACCGGAATCAAAGAAATACAAGTCAATTTTCTTTTGTTCTCTTCATTGCAATTTTTCCAACATACAATAAAGTTAGTTTTTTTTAATATATATGTGTGTAAGTATATATAGTCTGAAAAAATGTGTAAATCAAGATAACCTGAAAAATATTTTCAACTCTAAGTTAAGCATGCAAAAATTTTATTATTTTTAATTAAAAATCTAAGGTAAGACTTAAGTAAATTATACTAGTTAAAAAATTATTTCTTAAGAATTTTATTTGGAGTTATCATAAAAGGTGAACTTGAATATGTCACTAACTAAGAATTAGAAAATTTAAAATTTATCAATTTGATCAATTATTACTTAACTCTATTAATTTGGTAAGTGACAATATTTTTATAATTTTTTTTTACTTAACTCTATTAATTTGGTAAGTGACAATATTTTTATAATTTTTTTTAACAAAAAGAAAGAAAAATGCAACTAAAAATGTAAAATAAAGAGGAAAATATGTATTTCCACCCCCACAACTAAATTTTGTATTGTCCTCAATGCAAATTCGCTAAAGCACAAAGTAAAGCAGATAAAATTGAAGAACTTACAATTGTTCGGTTGACAATGATGATAAGGATCTGCAATTGCTGTTAGTATGAGGATGAAGAAATCAAATAAGAGGAAAAAAAATTGTAAGTAATTATTATTATTATTATTATTATTTTTTTTTTTTTTTAACCTATGTTACTTATTCAAATTTTTGTTATGTTGTTTTTTAGAAAAAAAATTATTTTTATTTATTTATTTATTTATTTATTTTAAGAAACAAAAGAATTTTTTTTTATAGATAATGAGGTTCATGAAGAACCAACACCTCTTCCTCTCCGAGTGTAGAAAATTCTAAAAATGGTTTTAGACGTTGACCATTTATTTTAAAAATGTTACCATTTTTAGGATTTTCTATCTCGACAGCTCCATGCAGAAAAACTTGTTTGACAAAAAATGGACCAGTCCATCTTGATCTTAATTTTTCTAGAAAAAGATACAATTTTGAATTGTACAATAAAACTTTCTGTCCTAGAGAGAAATTTTTTCGCAAAATTGATTTGTCATGAAAAATCTTTGTTTTCTCTTTGTAAATTTTTGAATTTATGTATGCATCATTTCTAATTTCTTCCAACTCATTTATTTGGAGCAATCTGTTTTTACCTGCCGAGTCTGAGTCAAAATTTAACTGTTTTATTTCCCACATTGCTCGATGTTCCAATTCTACTGGTAGATGACAAGCTTTCTCGAATACTAATCTGTATGGTGACATCCCCAAATTGGCCTTGAAAGCTGTTCTATATGCCCACAGAACATCACATAATTTTACAGACCAATCTTTTCTATTACGGTTAACTGTTTTTTCTAAGATTTGTTTGATCTGCCTGTTTGTGACCTCTACTTGTCCACTGGTTTGGAGGTGATAAGGAGTTGACAATTTGTGTGTGATTGAATATTTCCTCATCAAAGTCTCGAAAGAACGGTTACAGAAATGTGTACCGTTATCACTGATGATCGCTCGAGGTACTCCAAACCGGGCAAAAATGTTCTCTTTCAAAAACTTGACAACGACCTTGTTGTCATTAGTTTTGCAAGCTACTGCCTCAACCCATTTTGACATGTATTCAACGGCTACTAGAATGTAGACATTTCCAAAGGAATTTGGAAATGGTCCCATGAAATCGATACCCCACAGATCAAAAAGTTCAACAGATAAGATGAGTTATAAAGGCATCATATTTCTCCTAGTGACCTTCCCTAAAAGCTGACAGCGGTTACAGGTTTTGCAAAACTCGAATGAATCCTTAAAGAGAGTGGGCCAATACAGCCCATACTGGAGAACTTTTTCAGCTGTTTTTCTCGGGCCAAAGTGGATCCCACAGGCTTATTCGTGACAAAAGGATAGAACACTCCTAGTTTCTTTCGTGGGAACACACCTTCTAAAGATCTGATCAGGATAGTATTTGGACAGATATGGATCAACCCAGTAAAAGTATTTTACTTGGGAGAGAAAACGGGAACTATCCTATTTAGACCAATGAGAAGGGATCTGGTTCATGAATATGTAATTCATAATGTCGGCGAACCAGGGAACAGATTGGATTTCTAGGAGTTGTTCATCTGGAAAATGTTCATTGATTGGGACGGTTGATGTTGGTGCATTTGGGAGTCGAGAGAGGTGATCTGCTATGGGGTTCTTTGTTCCCCTTTTGTCAAGAATTTGAATGTCAAACTCTTGAAGAAGGAGAATCTATCTAATGAGCCGTGCTTTAGCATCCTTTTTGGTCAAAAGATACTTTAGTGCGGCATGATCAGTGAAAATTTTGGTTAAGGAACTGATGAGGTAGGACCTGAATTTTTCTGTGACAGAGTAGTTTTGTTGGGCATCATTCAGAGTCCTACTAGCGTAGTAGATCACATGCGGTTTTCCATCAAACCGTTGTCCTAAAACAGCTCCAATTGCAGAATCAGATGCATCACACATCAGTTCGAATGGTAAGGTCCAGTCCGGTGCATGAATGATAGGAGTTGTGGTTAGCTCCTTTTTTAGATATTCGAAAGATTTGAGGCACTCGGGGGAGAAGACAAATGATGTATCCTTGGCTAAGAGATTTGTCAAGGGTCTAGAAATCTTGCTGAAATCCTTGATGAAACGTCGGTAAAAACCAGCATGACCAAGAAATGATCTGACATCTTTGACAGTTTTGGGTTTTGCTGGCTATTACAGGAAGTTCATTCAGGACTTCTCGAAGATGGTCATGCCACTTACACACCTTACGAATAAGGGTGTACCTTTTGTTTGGGGCATGGAGTGCCATGAGGCCTTTGATATTTTGAAGGCTAAGTTAATTACACCACCAGCTTTGACCATCCCGAGAAGTGATAAGACATTTGTCATCTACACGGATGCGTCGTTAGTGGGTCTAGGAGGTGTTTTGATGCAGACCCAGAGAGTGGTAGTATATATATTTCATGTCAGTTGAGGACGCATGAGAAAAATTATCCCACACGTGACTTGGAACTAGCTGCGGTAGTTTTTGCACTAAAGACATGGAGACATTACCTATATGGAGTGCAATTCAAGCTATTCATGGATCATCAGAGTTTGATATAACTTTTCTCTCAGAAAGAGCTAAATCAGAGATAGCAGAGATGTGTTGAATTTATTAAGGATTACAAGTTCGCAATTCAGTACTATCCGGTGAAGGCGAACGTCGTAACAGACGCTTTGAGCTGGAAGCATCATCATTAGATTTCAGCTTTGAGATGTTCGTTGTATTGAGATCTCCACACACTTAACCAGTTCGACTTTAGACCAGAGATAGGCGGGAACAGCGTATTTTTTGGAGCTTTGTTTGTGCAACCATCTTGGAGTGATAGAGTGGTTAGAGCTCAGCTAGAGGATACTTGGATTTAAACCCGAAAGGGGGAGATTTTTAAAGAACCCAAGGATGATTAGACCATTGGAGCAGATGGAGGACTTTGAATAAAAGGCTAACTAGTGATGCCGGGAAATCCACAACTGGAGAAGGAACTTATTCAATGAGGCGCATCGTACTAGGTACATAGTGCATCCAAGCATAACGAAAATATACATGGACCTAAAGAGACACTTTTGGTGGAGCGGAATACATGGTGAGATTGGAGAGTATGTGGTAAGTGTTTTACCTGCCAGCAAGTGAAGGCAGAACATCAGAGGCCAGCAAGAACCCTACAGTCTTTACCCATTCCGAAGAGAAAATGGGTAGTTATTTCTATGGACTTTATTGTAGGATTGACGAGATCGAAAAAGGGGAATGATTTAGTTTTGATAATAGTGGATCAGTTGACGAAGTCAGCACATTTCTGGAGAAGCTTTCAAAGCTCTTTCGGTAGCTAGTTATCTTACTCTAGTGTATTTCACCCGCAGACAGATGGACAAATAAAGAGAGTGAACCAGATATCGAAGGACATGTTGAGGGCGTGCTTTATTGATTTTCAGGGTAGTTGGGAGGACCACATCTTATTGATTGAGTTTGCCTATAATAATAGCTATCAAGGAACTATTAGCATGGCACCGTATGAAGTATTGTATCGGAGGCCTTGCAGATCACCTATTTGCTAGGAAGAACCAGATATTGCTTGGACTGGAGCTTGTTAGACAGACTACGAAGAAGGTAGCAGTACTTTGAGAGTGCATTCTTATAGCGCAAAGTCGTCAGAAAAGTTATGCAGACTGGAGGCAACAACTATTAGAATTCTAGGTTAGGAATTATGTTTTGTTAAAAGTATCACCAATGAAGGGTGTACAGTATTTAGGTAGATGGGGCAAGCTTACCCCGAGGTACATTGGTCTGTACTCGATGTCTAGCATACACGATGTTATCCCATGTTTCTATGCTTAACAAGCATCTACATGACGAGGAGGAGAAGTGAGTGTTGGACGCACCGGAGGTCGAGATTCGCGATGACTTGATTATGATTGAGATTCCGGTATGCATTCTTGCCAAGAAGGACAAGAAGCTTAGAAATAGGTGATACCCTTAGTTTAAGTTTAGTGGAACCAGAGAGGAACTGAGGAGACTTCATGGGAGTAGGAGGATATGCATTGCGACTACCCACATATGTTTGAACAAGTAAATTAAAAATTCAGTATGATTTGTTTATGATTTATGATTATCCATTGTAGGTGTCAAAAATTACCTATAGGTTCACAAAAACAGCTCGAAGCTGAGAGAAGACGATGAACGTCACTACCTGAGTCACAGAAGCTTAATTGACATCAGCGAGCGCATGACGTAAAGTCGGCGAACCATCGGAAGCAACGGAATTACTAAATAACGAAGATACAAGCTGATCGGGAGCTATGCGTCGCCTTAAGGGACAAAATGCCCCTCATGTCCTATCTCACCCCATGTGATTCACCCATCGGAGCTTCTAGATATCCTCGCCAACTTTCCTCTGCACTTTAGATCATGTAATTCTGAGTTCGGATGACGAAGATATGGTGGAAACGGATAGAACATGTGGAATAATACTCCAGGCCTCAGCGAGACAACCATAGGTGTCTCGGCCAAATCTTGGTCGAGATACCAAGAGGTGTCTCGATCAAGGCTTGGCCGAGACACCCACGGGTGTCCGCAGCCCCAAAAACAATTTTTTGGCAGATTTTAGCTGTTTTTTGACCATTAACCACTTGGATTTGTTCCAACTAATAAAACATCATCCAAGAATGTGGTTAAGTGGTTATAACTAAAGATAAGAGTGAATCAATCATTCTTATCTGAAAACAGAGGTCCCAAAACCTATAAATATAGTCCCAGGACCTTCATTTTTTCAGATCTAGAATTCTCGAGAGTTAGCGAAGCCCTACTGGATTAAAAACTAAGCGAGCACGAATTTCAAAAGAGAGGAGAAGATCAGATCGAGTTCGTCAGCATAAAGAAGAGGAGCTCGTCAGATCTATACTTCCCGATTCTTTGCCTTGAGATTGCCCCGTTACGGTAATCTCAAGAAGAGTGATTATCTCTCTATTGCCAAGATAATTGCTTTGGTTTCTTGATTTCTTAGTGAATTAACAAAGCTCCGGATCTGATCTGATCATTTGGTAAACAACGGATATCAACATTCCTATCACATGCCAAGATCCCATGCAAGCAGCGGAGGATAAACGTCTGTTGTGTTTATTTTGACGAGAGTTGTATTTTTTTGTTTTCATGGTGTAAGAGTTTTATAAAAAGACTATCCTTTTTGTTTTCATTATAACGACTAAAGTTGTAATGAATACATCAATAAAGATATCAACTTTCTCCCCAAACAAGTTAGTGACCACAGTGGGAACCAACAGCTTCGCTGCTGAAGCTGTCGTGCCGCAACCAGCGATCAAAATCCTGGTGAATGAAGAGGTCAAATATGAGTTCGACCAGCAGAAGTTCGAGGAATAATTGTCCTCCTCCAGATCTGCCTCTCCTCGTAGATCCAGAAAAGTCCGCTAGTCTTCTGACACGAAGACCCGAGAAGATGATCTCTGTGTTGCCGCCGTTGCAGTTGTAAATCGCAACATATCGCCGATATCCAACGAAGTTAGATCAGCTGATCTGAACTCCTCATTGACCAAAGAGTCAGTTGTTGAAGGTGTGCCAACGTTGTCAAAGAGGGCACGCCAAAGATGGTGTTAACATCTTGCGCGTCAACTTGCTAAGGCTTTGGAGCCAAAGTACGGGATTTGCTATGATGTGGATCTAAAATCTAGGCAGCGCCAAGAACAACAATGGCAATCGAGCAACCCCTCCTTCAAAGCGGAAAAGAATGAATGGGTCCGCATCAAAAGAACTCGCTCTACCCTTAAGGAGTGAATCCAGAAGCATCGCGCATTGCTTGCACATGCCCGAGTCCTTGTGTGGAAAGCACAAGAAATGCAGAAAAAAGAGGCGGTCAGAAAATCGTCCAAACAAAAATTGGTTTGGATGCCAAAGGTCAAATCAGCGCCTAAAGCAAAAATAGACAAAGTTACCGTTCAACCTTCATCAACTCCAGATCCCACTCCCCTTGGTAGTGTGGATCTCATCAAATTTAGAGTTTCTCTGAAAGACCGCCTTGGTCCTCTCCCCGAAGATCAAGGTAAAGCATCTGTTAAGGAGCGATTGAAACTGTTGAAAGGCTCCCAAACAACCATTCAGGCTGGGGGTCGTACTAATCCCCATAATAATAAAAGGAAAGCTCTTATGACCGACCGCATTGGATTGTGAGTCGAAGTACAAGAGCACATTAGAGTTTCACGCTCACGAAGGCGTAAATCTGAAACAGTGACTCTTGGAGACGCCAATGAAGCATCGTATCACCAGAGAGAAACATATTCGTCTAATGATGACGTTATACCTGGAAAGTCGTGCCAACACATTATAGGTTGCTCTAGTCATCAGACTGATGAGTTGCACTATCAGGCGACAAATACGAACAAGTCTCGGAAGAGAAATGTTTGAGAGACGAACTCTCGTTGTCCGTGTGTGAAAATCATCAAGGTAGTATTGTCAGAATGCAGCTACCAGAAGACTACTCCCCTAAGAGTCTCAGTATTTAAATGAATCTCTACTGAAACATACGAACCAAAGAAGAGGCGTTTTTGCAGAAGAAGGCTAACCGACTTAGGTGACGAGTTCCCTCAAGTAACTATTAACATGGTCGACAAAGGCAAGTCCTCGCGATGCTTCAATCCTGAGCCTTTTGCAGAAGTATCTCAGCGCATGACTTAGTTGCGGCTTGGAAATGTCAGACCAAGACCTAAGAGGTTATAGTCATTCGACGACGAAACATCAGATGCTTACTCTGTGTTGGCTTCTGACGATACAGCATCCAGTGCAGGGTAATCTTATGAATCATTCATGATTAATGCTGAACAAATAGCTAAAATTCTCGAGGATGCTTTATCCAAGAAGAAAGATAATTTTAAATTCGAGATAGAGATGGCTATGCAGGAGATGAGAGACATGCACAACCAACAAATTACAATACTGACGAATCAGTATAGAGAGTCCATCCGTCCCAATAATCCTAACCAAGCTGATAGCGATCGAGAAGCGGATGAGAATGCCAACATGGACACCCCTCCCGTTGACAACAATGTTGCGGGTGGTCCCTCGAATGATAACAATATGAAGGAGGACCATATCACTTCTCCTCGGAATCACTCAAAGATAAATACGAATGAGGATAAGAAGATGAGGGACTTGGAGAGCAAAATCAATATGTTAATGAGCGCTCAAGAAGTAAAGAAGTCCGGGATACCCTGTCCTTACCCGAGAGAGTGAGAATCAATCTCATACCCGACAAAGTTTAATTTGATCAACTTCACGCTATTTGACGGAAAGGGTTCTCCCACTCAGCACTTAATATACTTCAAATCTCATTTGGGAATAATCTCTAGAAATGAGCCCTTGATGGTACGATTATTTGTTGGCACTCTTCGCGGAGCAGCCTTCGATTGGTATCATCGTCTTAAGCCGGGAAGTATCAGCAGTTGGGACAACATGAAAGACATGTTCCTCATAAATTTCTTTGATGATGATACTGAGGTTTTAATCGGAATGTTATTCGATGAGAAGCAGAAGGACAGAGAGTTGGTCGAAAATTTCATCAAACGATTGCGGAACAAAGCTATGAATTGTAGAGATCCGGTCAGTGAGGACTTCATCCTAGAAACCTGTCACAACAATCATTTTCTGGATATCCTTGAAGCCATGGGAATGGTGTCATCCAAGACTTGGAAGGTTTTGAAGACCCGAGAAGAACGAGCCGAACGCTTCCTCAAAAGGAAGAAGGCCGAAAGAGGTCAGACAGCGACTAATGCCCCGTAGTAGAATTTTGTCCCCCGGGCAAAGGAAAGGCACAAGAAAATGTAGTGGCTGCGAATCAAACGTTCAAGCTGCAACTACAACCACAACAATAGTAGCAAAAGGCGCCTCAGTAGTCACGGTGGCAACAACAACCTCAGAAATAGAAGACTTCAGAATTAAATATCCCGAAGGTTTACTCTTTTAAAGAAGACGATGTCCCTGGTATTTTCAAATACCTCACAGAGAACAACAAGATTAAGTTGCCTCCGATCCAAGATCAAGAAGACGCTAAAAGGAATAATGACCCAAACTACTGCGTGTTCCACAGAGAGATTCACCATCCTACCAAGTCATGCTACGCCCTCAAAGACAAGATACAAGCTTTGATCGACGTTAGGGTCATTACTATGAAACAATCTAAGGAAAAGAAGGTGGGTGCGAACGCAGTGTCAATCAGCTTTGGGTCTGTTCCTTTGAATTGGTTTCAGCCCGAAACCATAATGAACGTAGCGGTGAAGACTATCAACGACGACCCTCACGAAAAATGCCAGAAAGGACTTATGCCACACACAGCCCTAAATGGTGAGATTCTCTGGGTCCATTCTGATCTAATTGAAGATGAATAGTGGGCCGAATCGTCATCAAAGAAGAAGTCAAAAGGGAGAGAAAAATCTTGTTGCGCAGCCTCGGCTATCCCTAAAAAAGAGGATGAGGAAATCCCGACCTTCCCGCTCTCCGAAGATGAAAAAGAAGTCTTTACGACTAACGAAGAACAGGTCTTTACTACCCGTAGTGGAAACGAATACCATTTCAAGTATCCGACCACTCTGAGCAGTTAGCTAAGCAGGGGGTAACCAAAACATTTCCCTCCAAGACATTAGTAGAAATAGGAGTGGTCACAATTCCCCCAACACCTATTGAAAGAACTCAGCAAAAGCTAAAGGAGAAAGAACCCTTACACCAAGAGGATCAGAACCCGAAGCAATCTTGATTCAATCAACCGATTGGAAGAGATAAATCAGGAAGCCCGAACACTCTGTATCGCTTTGACATTATGATATAGTTAGCTATATATACCAGCCCTAGTAACTCTATACGAGCTTCTACGTCTTTCGAAAGACACGAGGGAAACATTGCAAGAAGCCTTGGTAAATTATAAAGTTTTCCTGACTCAGAAAAAGTCATCCCCTGAAAAACCAGAGCCGTCAGTCCAACATTGCAACCTCGCAGCACACCACTCCCTACATTTCTTTCACCAAAGAGGACATGCAGACAAAGAATTCAAAGTATGACCGGCCCTCGTACTTCACCAGGCACATTAGCTCTAGTGTTGTTAATCGGATCCAAGTCGATCCGGGTTCCGCTGTTAGCATCATGCCACTCTGATTGATGTATAATCTTGAAATACCAGCCAGTAAGCTGGCCTTCATGGGCACTATGATCTACGGATTTAATACCAGTGGGTCCAGGCTACTAGGTAAAATCCGAGTGAAGTGCCAGATTGTAGAGTTGAAATCGGAAGTCACATGTTATGTGATCGACGCAGAGACTTCCTATAACTTACTATTGGGTCAACCATGGATCCATGGTAATGTTATAGTCCCTTCCACCCTACATCAGTGCCTTAAATAAATAGACACTAATAATAAGGTCAGGACGGTGGTCACGGATAAGCAACCGTTTAAGGGGTTGGAAAATTATTTTACCGACTCCCTTCTCTACGAGGCTGAATCCGATACTGAACCATCGGTCCAAGGTACGAATAATGGAGAAGAAGCTAACACTGAAGCTGGATTTGATTACAATGGTGGTTTTCTACTTAATGACATTGTACTCATTTTTAATCAACATTGACGATGGAGAGTCATCGGATAGTAGTTGTAATTGGCAACTTACCAAAAAATAGTAATAAATAATGATTTAGAGTACTTATCGTGTCTTAATAACATCATGAAGGGGTTATATGATGACCCCGACTTGTATATGCCACTTCAATCATATTGCATAACGAAGAAGCATGTTCAGGATTTGTTTGGAACGACACTTGTTGTCCCCGCAAAGGCAGGCGGTGAAAAGGAAGTCATTTATGGTAAAATAAAGGAGTTTTCAGTACCAGATTATTTCTTGAGAGAAGAGGATGATGATGATAAACCTGCTCCTCATTTATTCAGATATGATACAAAAGCATGGAACCTCATGGAGACATACGGATATGACTTCGCACTCGGAGAGGGTCTTTGTTTCGGTCGAGGCCCACGAGTGTAACGCCCCGTCCCGGAATCCCGGAGTTGGTACGCTATTAGATCTGATGGACTGGCCTCATAAACCACCACATGTCTTTTCAGCACGTTTTGTCCTCACTCACGTGCTCCTCGAAAAACTTCCCAGGGGGTCACCCATCCTAGAATTTCTCCAGGCCAAGCACGCTTAACTTTGGAGTTTCTAAGAATTGGGTTTCCGAAAAGATGATGCATCTTGGTGGTATGAGTATTCCAATCAAATCTATCAATACTAATCACATCACCCTCTCAAGGGTTAGGGTATTACAAACTCCCCCACTTAAACTCACAACGTCCTCGTTATGCCAAATCATATCATCCAAGACCGTACCATCCGTGTGAGATTCTAGAGGTGGCTCATACGGCCTCAAGAGGTGGCTCCCGCTCTCTCGACGTAGCACTTTGCACCGCATAGCACTTAGCTCTCACAATTCTGGTTGGCTTGGCTCTGATACAATTTGTAACGCCCCGTCCCGGAATCCCGGAGTCGGTACGCTATTAGATCTAATGGACTGGCCTCACAAACCATCACATGTCTTTTCAGCACATTTTGTCCTCACTCACGTGCTCCTCGAAAAACTTCCAAGGGGGTCACCCATCCTAGAATTTCTCCAGGCCAAGCACGCTTAACTTTGGAGTTTCTAAGAATTAGGTTTCCGAAAAGAAGATGCATCTCGGTGGTATGAGTATTCCAATCAAATCTATCAATACTAATCACATCACCCTCTCAAGGGTTAGGGTATTACAACGAGTGCTACCTCATATAGCTTATGTACCAAAAGGAAAACCCAATAATTATTATAGCTACATAAGAGGTTTAGGCTATGTCTCCTCATCCAATGATGATTGCTGCTGGCAAGTCATAGATCAAATAGCTAATAAGGGTAAAGATGGATATTCTTCCGATTCTTTAGCCTGGGATTCCGAAGCTAGTCTTGGGGAAATGTTCAAAATACTGATGTCAAACATGACTACAATTAACTCTATCACCATCGAAGAAGACGATCAAATACTAACTTGGGAAGACCCTTGGGTTCATCACCTGAATATGCAGTACGGTGATAGATTCGAACAAAGGGAACCCCCTACCGAGGACCAAGTAATCCAAGTGAATATGGGTGATGAAGATAATCCGAAACCGATATTCATTAGCGACAGTCTCCCGCCAAATGAGAAAGAAGAGCTAATTACCCCCATTAGAGAGTACATCGATGTTTTTGCTTGGAACTACGAGGATATGTCAGGGCTCGATCCTAATGTGGCAATGCATCACCTCAACCTTAAGCCAGATGTTAAATCTATCAAACAACAGCAAAGACGGTTTTGTCCACAAATCATGAAAGCGATCGAGTCCAAAGTTATAAAGCTTATTGACTCGGGTTTCGTCAGGAAGGAGCAACATCCTGAATGGTTTGCCAATATTATCTCAGTCCTTAAGAAGAATAGGAAAATCAAGATTTGTCTCGACTTTAGAGATCTTAACGCTGCCTGCCCAAAATACGACTTCCCTCTTCTCATCACAGATGTTATCATCGACAACACGTGTGAGTTCGAGAAAATGTCTTTCATGGATGGATTTTCTGGCTACAATCAAATAAAGATGCATCTAGATGATGAGAAGCATACCATGTTCAGAACACCCCTCGGTGTTTTTTGTTACACAGTTATACCCTTCGGCTTGAAGAACGCAGGTGCCACATACCAAAGAACCATGTCAAAGATTTTTCAGGAGTATCTCCGGAAGACCGTTGAATGCTATGTGGACGATCTAGTTATGAAGAGCCATAACAAGAATGATCACATCAAAGACTTGAAGATGATGTTTGACCTAATGCGGACTCATCAACTAAAGATGAATCCTACTAAATCTTTCCTTAGAATGTCCAGCGGCAAATTCCTTGGATTCGTTGTCACTACCAAGGGTATTCATATTGACCCTAATAAGGTGAAGGCAATTAATAAATTACAACTCCCAAGAAACATTAAAGAACTGAGAGGGTTACAAGGACGGTTAGCATACATCCGACGATTTATTTCAAACCTTTCAGGAAAGTGTCAGCCATTCTCCAGACTCACAAAGAAAGGTGTATCATTCATATAGGATGACGCTTAGCAAAAAAGCATTTTTTAAAGATATCAAATAATATCTCTTGAAATCCCCTGTACTCATTGCACCGAAATCAGGCAAACCGTTCTTGATCTATGTCAAGGTGACGATCAACTCGTTAAGTGTATTACTTGCACAAGACAATGACAATAGTCATGAACCGGCTTTATATTACCTAAGTCGGACCCTTGTGGGTGCCGATTCCCGGTATCCAATGATTGAGTGGGAGTATCTCGCCTTGGTGTTCGCAATTCAAAAGATGCGGTATTACTTAGTTGGATAGACTATTTATGTCATCTCCAACGTTAACCCAGTCCGAGTATTCATGACGCAGCCAGCTTTCATGAGTTAGTGGTTAGCAAAATGGGCCCTGCTTCTGTCCTAGTATGATCTGCACTTTAAATAATAGAAATCAGTCAAATGACAAGCTATTTGTGATCTTCTTGCATCTAACCCAACTACGGATACCGCTGATGTATACGACGATCAGCCAGATGAAACCCACGAAGCCAACGTAACTTCTCATCAACAAGTATGGCGTTCGTACTTTGATGGTGCTTCTCAAGCAACTAACGTGGCAAGTGCTCATGGATGTTCTAAGATCTCCTCCGGAGTCGGAGTTGTCTTAGTTTCCCTAGGAAAACATGTGATGCCTCGAGCTTACTCACTGACTAAGCTATGCTCAAATAACATAGTTGAGTATAACGCGCTGCTTATTGGACTTAACTTCACTAAAGAGCTGGGGGTCGAGTATCTTGAAGCTTTTGGTGACTCTCAACTGGTAGTTAAACAAGTTCAAGGAGAGTATGAGGTCAAAAAATAGGATTCGATACCATACCATAGGATGGCCATTGAGATGGTAGAATTATTTGAAGGATTCTTCATCGAATACATTCCACGCTTACAGAACACCTATGCGGATGCATTAGCAGCATTAGCAGTATCTCTGACATACCCTCTCGAAACGGAACAATTCGTTACGGTGAGAAATCACCAGATCTTCGTACCAATCTATGATGTAGATGATGGAGAAGAGGATATTAAAGAAGTGCATTCAACCCAAGTTGAGTTCAAATCCCGAGACTGGCGTTTCCCTATCATAGACTACGTCCTACACAGGATTTTACCAGAAGGCGTGAAGGAAAGAGACTCAATCCGATTGAGAGCACTGAGATTTTACTATAACATAGAGAGTCAAATGCTATATCGTCAGGGGTATAATGGTTTACTACTATGTTACCTATCGACTAAAAAGGCAGAAGAAGTCCTTAAGGAGACGCACGAAGGGATTTGTGGCGCACACCAACCTGGCCCTAAACTTTACGACCGTATTAGAAGGATGGGATATTTTTGGCCCACTATGATCAAAGATGCAGTCGCATATGCCCGAAAGTATCACACGTGTCAAGTGCACACAAATTATATGCACCAACCTCAGAGCATCTACACCCTTCGGCTATACCATGGATTTTCGAAACTTGGGGAATGGACATCATGGGTCCTATTTTTCTCCCGTCAGTTAAAGGCGACCGATTCATCCTGGAAATTACTAATTACTTCTCCAAATGGGCTAAAGCGATTCTGCTTAGAGAAGTTAAGACGAGCAACATTATGGCTTTCATCAAACACCATATTATCTATCGGTATGATGTCCCAAGACGAATCATACATGATAACGGTCCTCGGTTTGTCAGTAATGTGTTCATTAAATTTTGCGAAAAGTTTAAAAATTAAGATGTCTCATCGATGGCTTACAATCTCATAGTGAACGGATTGGCTAAAGCTTTTAATAAGACTATCATAAAACTTTTGTCAAAACTCGTGAAGACTAATAAACGAGATTGGGACGATAAACTCGACGAAGCTTTATGGGCCTATCGCACCACAGTTAGCACACCTATCACAGCACAGTTAGCACGCCTACTGGAGTAACTCCATAGGTGTCTCAGCCAGAGCTTGGCTGAGACACCAAGAGGTGTCTAGGCCAAGGCTTGGCCGAGACACCCACGGCTGCCCGCAGCCCCGAAAACAGTTTTTGGCAGATTTAAGCTGTTTTTCGACCGTTAACCGCCTGGATTTATTTCAACTGATAAAATACCATCCAAGAAAATGGTTAAGTGGTTACAACTAAAGATTAGAGTGAATCGATCGTTTTATCAGAAAACAGAGGTCCCAAAGCTAATAAATACAGCCCTAGTGCCTTCATTTTTTCAGATCTGGAATTCTCGAGCATTAGCGAAGCCCTGCTGGATTGAAGACTGAAGGAGCATGAATTTCAGAAGAGAGGAGGAGATCAGATTGAGTTCGTCGGCATAAAGAAGAGGAGCTCGTCAGATTTACACTTCACGGTTCATTACCTTGAGATTGCCCCGTTGCGGTAATCTTGAGAAGAGTGATTATCTCACTATTGTCGAGATAATTGCTTTGGTTTCTTGATTCCTTAGAGAATCAATGAAGCTTCGGATCTGATCTGATCGTTTGGTAGTCCATGAATATCAACATCCCTATCACAAGCTAAGATCCCACGCAAGCAGCGAAGGATAAACGTCCGTTGTGTTTGTTTTGATGAAAGTTGTATTTTTTTTCATTGTGTAAGAGTCTTATAAAAAGTCTATCCATTTTTATTTTTATTGTAACGATTGAAGTTGTAATGAATACATCAATGAAGACATAAACTTTCTCCCCAAACATCTCTATGATCATGTTTATACTTAACGCTAGAATGATGATACTAGCACTTAGCTCCTAAGTATTAGGAACACACGGTATATATATGGGGGGTTCCTTGCTTGTATTTTTTGCCAGACGTACTTGTTCCGTTTAGTTAGGGGTAAACTGGGAGTATTTGCATTTAAGACCATTAAGTATAGATATCTATGACGATTTTTTAGGGCGTGAATATGTTATGCATCGCGACTATCCGCACCTGTTTGAGCAGGTGGGTTGATTAATTTTGAATTATTATGGATTGTTTATATGGTTATATTCATACCTAACGCTAGAATGAAGGTATTAACACATAACTTCTATTTATTCGAAACACATGGTATATATATGAGGGGTTCCTTGTTTGTATTTTTCGCCCGACATACTAGTTTCGTCTAGTTAGGGATTGAGTGGGAATATTGGCATTCCAGATTGTTAAGTGTAAATGTTTTCATATTTTATATCTATAGATTAATGGTGCGAGATGTGTATATGAGGGTTTTCTTGTCTGAATTATCCCCTCAACGGGTTTTTCTGATATTATTAATCTCTAGGATACGATTGCGGAATTTAAGGGACGAAATTCTTTTTAAGGGGGAAGGATGTAAAACCCTAAAAATTTGAATATAATGTGAAAAATAATAATAAATATGTTATATGATGAAAATATAACATATTTTGATGTTTGAGTATGATAGGAATTGATTTGAGATTTATTCAATGTATATTTGTGAATATACGAGTGCAAATGCACAAAACATGCACGAAGAGAAATCTGGAAAAGTGATGAGTTAAGAGTTTATATATTTTACACACTGATTCAGTTTGAATTTATAAAAAATCAAAAGACCAAATTTGTAGGTCTCTTAAATAGATTTCCAAAAAATCTTAAATCACCTTATTCTGAAGTCAGATGATAAAGTTACAGCGAAAATACCGAATGTTATTTTCCTAGTCAGACGAGGTTTCCTGGTTCGGGTCAAACGGGTTTATTTCGGGTTTGCATATATATATATATATTAAAGTTGAGATTTTGGGAGCATCTTATGAGGCGAGAAGCGAGGAAAAGGCGAGATCCACGATGTTTGGCAACGAGGAGTTGTTTCACATCAGTTTCAGAGGCTTACACACATGGTAATGCAAGATCATTTGTATCCAAACTCATTCCTATAGTATTTAATAATTATAAAAGTGTTTAATCAATGTTTTCATGCTTAAGGTTTAACCTAATATGAAAAAAATAAGAATTTTTATGATAAATTTTAACCCAATGCTAGATCATTAACTTTTCCTAATTGTTTATGATAATAACATGATCATGATTATTAGGAGTGATTAAATTTATATTTTTTAAACTTGATAATTATATTCAACTCAAATGTTAATCCTAATTTGTTGTCTAATTGAATTATAAAGAACTTTAGTTTTTATTTTCATCATAAATTGCTGAAAACTGCTACATGTATATAACATTTAACTAGAAATTTGAGATATCATTTAAGCTCTAAACTAAAAAAAACTCATGTTAAATGAAAGCTATGTGAACCTATTTTCTAAAACAGAAAATCATTCTAAGAAAGAGTATTTATAGAAAAAGATATACTCAATTTACTAATGATATATTCTGCAGAAAACCGTTGCACATGTGTAACCTTTAACTAGAAATTTAAGATATCATATAAACTCCAAAATAAACCAAATTAGTGCCAAATAATAGCTATGTGGATCTAGTTTCTAAAACATAAAACTATTCTTAAAAAGAGTTTGACTAGAGAAAAATATGCTCAATTTACTAATGATATGTTCTGCTAAAAACTGCAAATATGCTGATTTAAAATAATTGATATATTATGTGAAGGTTTCTTTGAGTTTTCATGTTAATTAATCATGCTTATACCCTAGGTTTGTGATACCTAAGTAAGATTAACATTTTTAAGTGAATTTTACCTCTATTCATGAGTAGTTTTTATCATGTGTTGATAATCACTTTTTTTACATATGAGATAATTGAAGAAGTTGTTTGATGTTAAACCCTAATTTAGAAGATATAATAATTTAATTTGATAATTTAGATAATTCATATTGCATATGCCAAGTATAAAATCTCGTTTTAATGTCATGATATGTATAATTGACAAAAGCACTGTTTGTGCACGAAAGAATGCGTGTCTTTATAGAGTAGTCGACTATAAAGCTTAGTAGTCGGCTACTCGTGCCCAGTTGAGTATACTAGAAACTGTGTGTTTGCAGAGTAGTCGACTAATATTCTTAATAGTCGATTACTGATACTGATATATGTTATTACATAGTCTGGATGGCTCAGTGTAGTTGACTACTAAGCCTAGTAGTCGACTAATAAGACTGTTTTCTGAATTTTTATTTTGCATCTCTTTGAGATATGTTTGCGGGTTTTGAGCCACACTTCTTTTTGTAAATTCACGAATAGTGTAATAGCACACACATGGATATGCTGAAAGGACTTATGATGGGTTTTGACCCGATTACTTTGAGAAAGAGTTTAGTACTTATTATACACACACATTTTGGATATCGTTGATGAGCTCAGTTCAATACTAAGGGGGTAGTGCGTCGATGTTCTATTTGTACAGGCCATTGAGTCGGGTTTGGATGCTTTATCTAGCAGTCCATCTACAAAAGAGTGTGATAAGGCTTGTGATCCATACTTCTAGGATACCTATATGGTAGGCCGTTCCGCACTCATGTTACACATTGAGATCGCGCTGAGACTAAAGAGCCATGTACATTGATTAGGATACCTACAGGGTAGTCTGTTGCACATGATAATGCTAAGTATCAAAATCTTACATGAAGTTATATTGAGATAGTTAAATGATAGCCCGAGTCGTTGGTGGATGCAAGTTATGTTTTTGACTCACTGCTAAAATATATGACCCATAGTACTTTGTAATTGAAAATACACGGGATTTCTTCTAGTATTCATTCTATCTTCCCAATGACAGTGGAAGATATTATGAATACGATATGTTGATGTCTTTACTTCTTTTTACTGCTTTTCTTTATTTTCTTAGTTGGGATCAATAATTAGCGATTCACAATTCGGTATTAATGTTTAGATGTTTACAATTAGGGACATATGGTATATATATAAGGATTTCTTTGTTTGGATTATTTCATTCGACGTACTACGTCTTGTAATGTACGTTTCTAAATATTAATTTCATTAAATATGGAGGAAAATGATCTAGGTAGACTATGCTTAATAGATAGAGTCTCCACTCCATCTAGCAACCCTTCTCCTAGAGGCGGATGGAGGTGATCTTGCTATAGCACTCTGACGCTCTTGTTATTGCTCTTTTTCTTCTAATATTCTTTCAGGTAATTTGGAGTACCGTAGAGTCGCAGGATGACAGAGTTCTTACATAGTCGCCGTCACATGAGATTTATTAGAGGTTCCACCATAGTTTTATATTTTTGTTCAAACCTTAGAGTTTATTTCGTAGTGTAAAGGCAGTGTGCCTTAGTACGATTTTTAGTTGTTTCTTGTCGAGACATATTTATTCATTTTGGATATCAGATGTATTCTAGGTTGTTCATTAAGACATAATTTATTTATGAGATGCTTCTTTCTATATCATGTCTATTATCGTTATTAATTTTTTTTTTTTTTGCCTGTTTTGTAGTTGTACTTTATTTTGATTCCACTAGGAGCCTGTTTGATAACCAGGATTTTATTTCAAATATTATATTTGGCCCAATTTCATTATTTGGATCCAAAAAATTTTGAATTCTAGATATTGGTCCAAATCCCTTAACATTTTAAAGATATAGAAAGCCCAAAATTCTAAATCCCAACTGCTAGGCTGTCATTTGCAATTCCAATTGTTTCTTCTCTCCCCACTTCCGCATGATCTCCCCCCACCCGCTCTCGCGATCTCTCTCCCTCCCCACTTCCGCTCGTAATCTCTCTCCCTCCCCACTTCCACTCTCAACCGGCGGCGGTGAAGACGACGACAACGTGGATCGGCTCTCGCGGTCTCTCCCCCTACCCACTTCCGCTCTCAACCGGCGGTGGCGGCGAAAGCGATGACGACGACGACGACGAGGAGATCCAGTTTCACCTGCATGCCCTAATGTCACCTCCGGCGATGACGACGATCATCGAAAACGGTGAGAACTTCTCGATCCTCTATCTCTAGTTGCACCAAAACCCTAAATTTCTAGATTCAAACTGTATTCTATCGATTGATTTCTCTACCGAGCTCCCTCCCAATCCTCTCCACTTCTACCGAAACCCTAACCGTAGATAGAAATTGAGATTTTGGGATTCAAGCTTAAATTGAGATTTTGGGATCAAAGCTTTCACCTCTCTTACTCTTCTTCTTTATGCCAACGTTGGTACTAATAATTTTGCGTAGAGTTCTGAGATTACTGTGAAAATCAATATTATAGTTTGGAAACTTTAGAAGAATAATTATGACAAGGATGACACAGAAAAAAAAGCTACAAGTTTCTAAAATCAATTTAGTATTATGCTAAGAAGATCATGTTCTATAATCATGTGCTATTTGCAAACTTAATGAATTTCATGCATTGACATCTATTTGTCGTGGTATGTTATCTTATTCATTATCATATATATTTTAACTTCCTTTTTTTTGGTTGATGAAAATTTTATTTTATAAACCAAGTGAAAATATGCACATCAACTACTCAGGCACACCAATGTACATACAAGTATGTACAAATAGGATGTTCTCTCCACCGATATACATACAAGTATGCACAAAGCCGCCCTTTAATTGATCCATACCAATGTATCAGCATGACAATGATCGAAGTAGGCAATAAAGAATTTATCACATGAATTAAATACTGAATATATTAACCACAAGGTATATTGTTTGTCTTTGGTAGACTTGTGAATTCTCAGACAAAGAGATACATGGCTCCAAATCCTATAACATACGATTGATGGCTTCTGAAATCTGAAAAGACCTGATGAAGGGCCTTAAACATTGAAGGACAATCTGTTTCTTTACTATGTTATTTCACAAAAAAAAACATTGCTCCTAATTAAGTTTTACACAAAATTAGTAGTACTAACCTTGTTCATTCACACAATCTTTTTCCATCATAATGCCAGTAATTTTCAATTCCTTTGTTTGAAATGATATGCTTCATGTTGACTAAAGGATTGAGTAAATTTCGCTCTTTGTGAGTGCATGCACTTTCAAACTTTTAACAGTCAATGAATTTTTATACTTGAATATATCACACTGCTTACTCGTATGAATCCTTTTGCTAATAATTCTGTGTCTTGGTACTATATATTCTCTTGACCATTGTTTTATATATCCCCTACATGGCCGATATATTGGCCGATGTGTTTTTTTAAGGCTTGCTGTAAAGTGATATGGTCTCAATATTCTTTTAACGCTTTTGGCAATTTGTGAGTGATATATGTATTTTTTTCGATATATCAAGTGACATTTCAGCCTTAGAAAATCAGCTAAAATATCTCTAATATTCGCGAATATCCCTCGTCAAATATAGAATTTTTCTCCCAGGCATGTCCCCAACATCGGACATTTAGAACACTGCTCTTGACAAATATGTACTTTTTTCCAATTGTTATATATTCTCTTGATAAATATATACCTTTATTCTTTCCTGAATACTGTTCATGTCACTCTACAACATGGGGATGAATTTATAAAGGATGTTAAGTCCATCCATATGCTCTTTCTTCTTTTGTATCATCAAAACCTTGTGCGCTTCACAAAATCAAGGTTGTCCGTTCGTTGTTGATCATTAGAGGAAGAGCTTAAAAATCATATTTTTAGTTTTATTTCCTTTTAGTGGTTAGTGGTTATGTGCATTTTTAAATTTCTGTCTTAAACGGTTGTATCGATCTTATTTTTCTCTTATTTGACCTTATTGTTCACATATATCCCATTTCTGTTTGTAGCAGATTCGGAATGCGCTTGCAAGGAGGGGGGAAACATATGCAACTAGAGGTCAGCTTTCTGTCTAGTTCTTATGTTTTACTACTATATCGATGTTCTGAACTATTTGCAAGTGTAGGAAAATTTCCTCGTTCTATTGTTATGAACAACCAATTGTCTTTCCTGGAGTCCTTTTGTTCATCCTTAATTAAATTCAAGAACCTTTTGTTATAGAGAATCACTTCATTTTTTTCCATTCAAGTTGAAGACTATGTCAAGGATGTTCATGGGCTTTATTTTTCCATTTTTTTCTAATACTGGACTTCATGTTGAAATGATAATGATGCTGGCATCACGTTAAATGCTGGAGAGAATGAGGAGAGAAAGACTTTGCATTCTTCTAGATTTTAGGTACAGTTTAGGTCTGCATAAAGCATAAATGTCATAGTAGCAGTAAACCATACATCTTAAGATGGATGACATTCATTTTTACCAAACCAATTAAGCAATATAACTTGTACTACGATAACAAAAGCATAAAGCATAAATGTAACATTAGCATTAAACCATACACCTGCATGAGATAAATTGCGTGTGTGGTGGTGTGTCTATATGTGTGTGCGTGCACACATGTACTTAGAGGTGTATATGTATTCATATTCACGTATAAATGAATATACATACATCTATATCTATATACATAAACGTATACATACATAAATACATGCATACATACCGCACACGTACAAACACACATGCTTGCAGGCACACGTACAAACAGACATACCGCACACATACAAACAGACATGCTTGCAGGCACACGTCAGCCCCACCAGCCTGCATGCCCTTGCCAGTCCGCATGGCCGCATGCACACACCAACGTAACCGGACGCGTGTGGTGGGTTGGTGTGTGTGGGTGTAGTTGGGACGTGTGGAGGCGTCCACGCGCATTTATGAGTGCCTGTGTTTGGATATATCATGGATTTAGAATTGAGCAACGTGAACTCTAATGTAGTATAGAAGTGTGATTTGTTATGCTGCTTAGTATCAACATCAGTATTCATTGATCAGACAGACGATATGTTATGTCAAAGTGAAGGGCCTACAAGATGGGTAATGATCTAACCAATGTCTTCTTTTCTTTGATCCTATATTGCCAGAATATTGTTTTTCTGTATTTACAAGCTATTGAAATCTTGTGTATATGTGTTATGTAATGCAGCTATAGAAGATTCAACAAATTTGAGAATAAAAGCAGTAATGCAATCCTTCTTATTGTTGGAGACAGGGATGTCTTCAAGCTCCCTCTAAGCATCAGCTAAGGGAGCTAGTTAGTCCTGTATATATACATGGAAGGAAAATTCAAGGCATACATTCTTTATTTTGTTCAGTGCATGTCTTTTTCATGCACTGGTAGCGCAAACTAATTCATCAACATGTCAACCTTATTTATCTCAGGAACATCCTTGATATAGTCTTCAACTTGGAGTATTCTTCCTCCCTTGGAATCAGGTACATGGAGCTCTCTGCCCATGCATGAAATGGAGGGGAAAATATTTTTGAAAAAAAAGCGAACTGTTCAATATATATATTTCAATTGATTTGAGTACTTTTTTTCTGTTTTGCCAAGTATCTTTGATGATTTGAACTATGTGATTGGTGAGTAAATCCTGGACCTTCATCATACCCCTCACAGATTAGCTCTCCCTTCTTATCAAAAACCTGTAACAAATTGAAATAAGTTGCTATAGACTTTTGAATTTAGGAGAATTGAGCTCGTAGCAGAAAATAGAACTGACCTTATTTGCAGAATTAAGTGTTGATCCTCTTTTAATTTGCCCATGAACTCTTGTTAGGCTCCTGTTGGTCCTTTTTCCTAGAACAACAAAATTTGGTGAACATAATCTGATTGCCATGGGTCAATCCTATGTGCCTAAGTTTGTGCATAAGAAACTTATAGATGGAATTGTTTGGATATACTGCAAGTGGATTATCCATTGCAAATAATAATTGATTAATTTGGAGTATTGGGAAATATTAGTTTTGATCATTCGAGAGCACTCACTGATTGATCCTAGCAATCTAAAAAGAACATGATTTCTTTTATGTTGCAAGTCTTCACGGTCTTTAAGAATGGAGCTGATTTGGTCTTCTTGTTATTGTTTCAGGTAATTCAAGAACTTGCAAAGCAAGACTTTCTGAATCGAGGGGGAGAAAACTACAAAAAAAATACAAAGTGAAAGTGTATAAGCATTAAAAATAAACTCTCATTTAAATCAGATGTAAAATCTTAAAGAAACTAGTGCGAGAGCAACTTAAGCATGACACTATGTAACATCGAAATATTAACTTTTTGTGGGTTTGTGTTTGTTGGATATTTTGGATCTCTAGTTTGTTGAATTGTTATATGTAATATTTGAAGTTTCTACTTTATTTGTTGTTTTGGGTTAGTGGTGGATGAGTTTACAAACTTTTATTGATGAATGATTTGGTCAACTATTAACATTACTGCTTATTTTAGTTTAGAAATTAGAATTCTATTAGTTGGCAAACAACTCAATTAAAATTATTAAAATTAAATTTCTAAAATTTGCCAAACATGAATTTTAAATTGAATTTTGGAATTCAAATTTGGATGTTTCCCAAATGAAGGAATTGAATATGAAATTCTGGATTTCAAATTTTAGAATTCAATTTTGAAATTTGAAATCAAATCCTCGAATCCAAATACAACCTAGAGGATATTGCTACGATTGATAAAACTTATTATTGCACAGTGTGAGTGCATGGCAGGTTTGACATCTCTGGGTTTATCTTGGACTACAACTTTGTGTGAAAACATGGGCGTCATAATTTGGTTGACCAGATGTCTGGAAGAGTTGAGTCTGAAGTAGGGGAACAGAGTTTTTTATTGTGATAGCCAGAGTGCTATACACCTTACGAAGAATCCAGTATATCATAGCAGAATGAAACACATTGACGTGTGTTACCACTTCATACGCTCACTGATAGAGTATGGGAAGTTATTGTTGGAGAAAATTTTGGGAAGCCAAAATCCTGCAGATATATTAACTTAGGTAGTGACCATCAAGAAACTAGAGTTATACGCAACTTTAGTTGCCATTTATGCATAGGAGATGAGGGCAAAAACACACTAGGTGAACAGGTGGGATCACCGAGAATGATGTTGATTGAAGAAAGAAATTTTTCCGGGGAGGAGAAGATGCTTGAGAAGATGGCTAAAGTTCAGGAGAACTTATTGATGGAGGTTTGGTCTCCAAGTGAGAGATTGTTGGTTTTGAGAGTGTAGACCCAAACCTGGAAGCACAAGCACACAGCAGAAAAAGGAAGCCATCAGTCGACTGATAAGAAATATCGGCCGACCGATTCGAACGCCAGGAAAACAAGAAAGTTTCTATTCGGTCTACCAATTCGAATTATCATTCAACCGATAACGTGCACAGGCAGTGTACTGGGAAAATCATTCTGGTCAGTCGACTGATAACTCATATCGGTCGACCAATAGCAGTAGAAAAAGAAACTCAGTTTGTTTGAGAATTTGTTTGGATTAGGGTTTCTTATATATTTTGAGGGCTTGTGCTATTAGTAAACACGTGTCTTTTATCAGTGATTAGTGAGAGAGATCTCAGAGAGAGAGAGTGGCCTATTGTAAGCTTTGTAATCTTCTTTAATAATCAAGGAATTTTTGGTGTGGCTCCCGAGGACGTAGGCATGTTTACTGAACCTCATTAAATATGATGTTCTCTCTTTTATTTATTCTTTCCTGCAAGTTTTTTGATTTGCTATGATTTTTTTTTTCTTGCTAATTGTTTGTCATAAGATCCGGAGGGCACGTGTTGTCGATTGTTCAATCCCAACAAGATGAGGAAGACAAAAAAGTTGGGAGGCAAGAGAAAGAGGAGCGCCACCAAGATGAGAAAGAATTGGGATCGCCTTTGGAATTTTAGAGCTAGGGCCAAAATATCCTAGTGGTGTTCCATTGTTTAGATTAGGGCCTAAATGAGATGAAAGGCAATGTTTATATCATGTAGTTGGGATAAATTTTAGGATAGTGGGATAGTTGTCCCAATAATGTGCCAAAAAATAAAAAACACCTAATGTTATTATCCCAACCTCATTACTCCAACCAATAATATTAAAAGTATTATACCAAAACTTATCTTAATTACTCTCATACTACACCAAACAATAACGAAAGTTTTACTCCTCTTTGTTTCTCAAATAGAACCCCCTCTCCGCCTTCTGTTCTGTGGAGCTACTAACTTTGTTTTTTTAATTACTTTTGTGTTTTCTCTTAGAATATTACATAAATTTTTAGGGAAAATGTGTCAAGACCCCAAAATCATGAAGCTGATGTGACCCAGCCCCAGCAACTTCTTTCCTTACTCTTTAGCCCCATTCGAGGTTAAAAAGTGAAATAATGTTAGGGGCACACCCCCTAACACACCACCAACCACACCCTTCTCTCCCATCGCTACAGTAAACCGGACCCCACATGGGATTTTAAAAATTTTAAAATCCCATGTAGGGCCCGGTTTACTGTAACGATGGGAGAGGGGGGTGTGGTTGATGGTGTGGTAGGGGGTGTGCTCCTAACACCACTCTAAAAAGTGTGGCCCAGCCCCAAAATCCAACTTTTATATATGTACTCTATGTATTTTCCAAAGCTTACCGAAAATGCCTTCATCTCTCACCCAGGAAACCTTCCCCTTATCCCATGGAGCCGGTGATCGTTGCCATCACAATTAATGTGATTCGACAATAAAAATGGAGGGAAATAAGCATGGGTTCCCTTCATTACTAGGCTGACTCATCTTGGGTTGTATATTTTATAGTTTTATCTCTCACTCTTTCATTTATGATATTAGTGTTTTTATTCTTCAACTTTTAACAACTCCTTATGCCCTAAAAATTCTCTTAATTACTCCTCATAATTGTTCTCAAAACTTTCAGCAACCCCTAATGGCCGCAAAAGACTTGATTTGCATGATGTCGTTAGGCGATAAGATTATATTCTTGATGCTCAAATCTACAACAAGATTTTTAGAACTGAAATTTGATATATCTGACAGACTGAAAGTACCTCAAGATGCTTTATCATTGATATATAAATCTTAGAGGCACCCGAACATGAGTTTTTCAGTTGATAATGAAGATGATTTGAAGTGCATGTTGGAGTACAATCGAAATAATGGTTGTACGAAGATTTACATGCAAGCTATTGTTAATATAGAGGGTTCTACTTCTGAAAAAATCAGAATGTTCTTACTAAAATATAAGTAATCAATAAACTATTTTTAAAACTATGCTTTGTGTGATGTAAGCTTTGTGATTTCAGCAAAATGTTCTTGATGCAAAGCTTAGGGTCACAATCGATCAACTTGTAATGAGCCAATTAGTGATTAGGGTGGACTGCTACTTACAACAATACTTTAGTTAGAGAAATATAGGCCGTCCATAATTTTATAGTATATTGTTGAAGACTTTTATAATCTATGAAGGTGTAAGACTAATCATATTATGTATTCAAGCAAGATCAACTGTAAGAATGTAAGAAGTTTTGTATAATGTACTTGTTTAGCTGAGCTATACTATTTTTGGCTCTTGTTAAATATCTTGGTACTATAAAAACTTTCAATTGAATAACTCCGAGCTAATTTTTATTTGACTATGTTAACTTTCAAAATAAAATATTAGCTTTCAACTGTACACGTTAACGTTCAGATTCTTTAGCTAACTTTTAAGTGAAGATGTTAACTTTTAGCTGAACAAATTAACTTTTGATTAAAAAGGTTAACTACAAATTGTAAAGGTTAACTTTTATATGTATATGTTAATTTTCAGACAAACATGTTGGCTTTAACATGAATATGTTAACTTTCACTTGAAATCGTTAGCTCTCAACTGAACATGTTAACCTTCTTATTTATATGTTAACTTTCAGCCGAACATGCAATTGTGTACTCAAGCAATATCAGCTGTAAGAATGTAATATGTTTTGTGTAATGTACTTATTTAGCTGAGGTATACTGTTTGTATTTCCTATAAAATGTCTTGGTGCTAAAACTACTTTCAGCTGGATAACTTTCAACTTAACATGTTAACTTTTATTAGACTATGTTAACTTTGAGATGAACATGTTGGCTTTCAACTATACATGTTGACTTTCAAATTCTTTAGACTTTCAAGTAAAGATGTTAACTTTTAGCTTAATATATTAAATTTAAGCTGAAAATGTTGACTTTAACCTGAACATGTTAACTTTCACAAGAGCATGTTAACTATCTTCTGTATATGTTAACTTTCAAGTGTATGTGTTAACTTTCAGGTGTATGTGTTAATTTTTATGTGAACATGTTAACTGTCAGCTGTATGTTAACTTTCATCTGCATATGTTAACTTTCTTATAAACATGTTACATTTTAGCTCTGCACGCTAACTATCAGCTGAATATGTTAACTTATAACATAATATGTTAACATTCACTATTACATGTCAGCTTTCTATATAACATGATAACATGCAACTGAATATGTTAACTTGTCAAATGTACATGTTAAGTATTGATTTTTCCTGTTGACATTCAAGTGAACATGTAGCTTTTCATTTAAATATGTTAAATATATATCGTATCAAAACAAAATATAAATATATGATGACAAAAATACCAGAAATACAATAAGAACAATAAAGGTCAAGCTCGCTGCATTCTTTATCATCCACATTAACTGTTTACACAACTAAATTAATATACACAATACAGACATGCACATAAGTTTTGGTTCAATCAATCAATTTTTAAAACAACTTTCTCTCATCCTTATCTAATATCTCTGTTTGATTCTTTTGTTCTCATCATTCTACTTAAAGTTCAGCTGCAAGCCTGGCACATATGACATCAGATTCATCGTTGAGAGTGGTTACTTGAAGTGTATCAACACCACAGATTATAGCCTTCATATATAAGCGAATGAAAAATTCCACAACTTAAACTGCATGATATAAAGTAGCAAACTAGTTAGATATACAATAATGGATAAAATGAAAATATTAAATTTGTGAAATACTAACATTCCAAACTGTTACTCACAAGGGACGGCTTCATATCTATACTTTCTCCAAACATTCTAGGGATAAAATAAAGAGAATAAATACTAACAAACGAGAATTATTGACATGCATTGCTAACAGCTAACAACAAATGATAATTATTGACATGCATTTCTTCAAAACGATTATACTTGATATTGTTGAGATCATACTCTCAAATTAAGAAATTGGTTCTGCACTACAATAACTAGTTTTTCATAGCCATTTTTTCATAAACATAAACCATAAATCTCAATCGCATTTCAAACAAATAAACTTTTAACTTTCTACCTTTTTTCCTGCTCATATTTTCAGCTACCATCCAATAGCATAAATTTACAAATTACTTATAACGAGAAAAAATTAAATTCAAAATTACTCAGTTGATTGGGATCTTACTTCTTCTTAGAGATGAGCAAAGCTGAAACAAGATTCCTCTTCAACTTCAGTATATGTCTGATGTTACTTCTCCTCTTGCGGTGTCAAACTTTTGGTCCCCTTTTCATGCTCAATAGGGTCACCGTCGACTCGTTATTTTCCACATCCTCGGAGGATGTCGAAGAAGAACAACCAGTGAGGATACAAAGGCGGAGGCCGGTGACGATGTATGTCTTATGTGTCTCCATTGGGTACGTATTGTCTCCTTCACCCTTCTCCACATTAGGGTTCTTGGCCATTTTACTTAAATTTTTATTAGAATTTTTTTCTAAATTTAATGAACGTTTGACTAAAAACTAGGGTTTTAAATTTGGATTCTCAAGATGACTACGCTTTGAGCGTGAGAAGAGAGAAGAGAGAGAGAGGGCAGACAAGTTTTGAGGAAATGAGTTAAAAGCAATTTTTGGTTTTGTAAATAATTTCTCTTAGTGCTGAGTTGGAAAGGAAAATAGGGGCTCAAACACAATTATTTCATGTATTGGGGGCTTCCTCACACAAAAATTAATACATGGGGTCTAGTCACAACCACTTTATTTTTTGGGGCCTTGACACATTTTTCCCTAAAATTTATATGAATAATTATTCGTTCATTTTTTTTCCTGAGATAAAGGATTTGTCTCAAATTCAGCAACCCCAACCAAACATTATTATACATAAAATAATTGTTTATAATAAAAAAAAGGGTTTTTTATTTCTAGGCCCATTTGTTTACTCATCTTTACCTCTAAGCCCAATAACTATTCTTTGTATTCTTAAACCCAAGTTTCTTTTTGTTTTTGCCTTTAAACCCAATTTCTAAAATATTGTATATACAACACTGGTATTCATACCCAAACATGATAAAAACCCTAAAATACCCTTCAATACCCCCACTTAAACCAGACCCCCTCTCTCTCTCTCCTCATTTTCCTTCTTCCTCAGGTCTTCGTCTTCCTCCTTCCTCAAGGCTTTGTCTTCCTCCTCCGATCCCACCTCTCATGCCCCCTCCAAGAAATCGAAGAAGAAAGGAAGAAAGACCCATGATTTTAGTGCTTGATGTTTTGAAAAGGCCCACGACAGATCTCGAGGCAGCCGGACACACCTCCACCCTCTCCAACGAGACACTACAATTCTTCAACGATCAACAAGATGCTTGATGATTTTGGCTTTGGGATCTCTTTCGATGACGAGGAGGAGTGATTTCGTGTGAAATCTCATTTCTAAATACTCGATTAGGGTTAGGGTCGGGGTCGGGGTCGGGGTTGGGGGTTAGGGTTAGTTCATTGATGTTCTTTTGTGCTATCCCTTTTTGTTGAACTAAATCTAATTGTAGAATTGGTTTTATCAATTTATGAATGTATCGTTTCTGTTGAACTAAATCTAATTTGTACACAATAGATTTGCAAAGCAAGAGGTGTGAAATCTGGAGAATCTGGGATTTTGTACCTGTAAATTTTGCTTATAAAGAGTTGGAGAGTATGGAGCTTGCTTTGAAGATTGTGAAAGAGAAATTGCTGGGTAAAGTTAATGGAGTCAGTTATGCTATATGTGCATTTTGAAGATTTGTGCAATTTTGAAGATTTGTAACATTTTGTAAAGTCTGGAGCTTGCCTTGAATATAATATCAGTTATATTATGTACATTTTGAAGATTTGTAACATTTTTGAAAGCCTGGAGCTTGCCTTGAATATATGATCAGTTATGCTATGTTTTTTGTGAAGATTTGTAACATTTTAAAAAGTCTAGAGCTTGCCTTGAATATATGATTAGTTATGCTAAGTATATTTTGAAGATTTGTGTAATTTTGGAGTTTGATTTGTAACATATTGTTTTAGATTGTAAGTTTTTGAAAGTAGATAATGAAAGTGTTGTTAGTGCAATATCGTTATTGTTTGTGCAATTTTGGAGTTTGTAAGACTGGAATTTTGTGCAATTTTGTGAGTGCTATTTTGTAGAATTTTGTGTAATTTTATGAGTGTTATTTTGTTCTTGTGCAATTTTGTGAGTGCAACCAAGTGTGATAAACTGCAGATCTCTTTGATTGTAAGTGTAGCGTGATAAATTCAAAGTGTAGCGTGATAACCTGTAAGTGTAGCGTGGTAGACTGTAAGTGTAGCGTGATAGACTGTAAGTGTAGCGTGGTAGACTGTAAGTGTAGCATGGTAGACTGTACAGGATAACACGCTATACTTACAGGATAACCCGCTACACTTACAGGATAACCCGCTACACTTACAGCATAACACGCTACACTTACGGTCTAACCCGCTACACTTACAGCATAACACGCTACACTTACAGTCTAACACGCTACACTTATAGGATAACCCGTTACACTTACAGCATAACACGCTACACTTACAGGATAACACGCTACACTTACATGATAACCCGCTACACTTACAGCATAACACGCTACACTTACAGTCTAACACGTTATACTTACAGCATAACACGCTACACTTACAGTCTAACACGCTACACTTACAGAATAACCCGCTACACTTACAGGATAACACGCTACACTTACAGTCTAACACGCTACACTTACAGGATAACCCGCTACACTTACAGCATAACACACTACACTTACAGGATAACACGCTACACTTACAGCATAACCCACTACACTTACAGGATAACACGCTACACTTACAGCATAACACGCTACACTTACAGGATAACACGCTACACTTATCTGTAAATGTAGCGGGTTATCTGTAAGTGTAGCGTGTTACACTGCAAGTGTAACGGGTTATTTGTAAGTATAGCGGATTATCCTGTAAGTGTAGCGTGTTACACTGCAAATATAGCGGGTTATCCTGTAAGTGTAGCGGGTTACACTGTAAGTGTAGCGGGTTATCCTGTAAGTGTTGCGGGTTACACTGTAAGTGTAGCGGGTTACACTGAAGTGTAGCGGGCTATCCTGTAAGTGTAGCGGGTTACACTGTAAGTGTAGCAGGTTATACTGTAAGTTTGCCTTGAAGATTGTATGGAACCTGTAGAAAATTTTTGTTTATGAGGAGTTGGAGAGTCTGGAGCTTGCCTTGAAGATTGTGAAAGAGAAATTGCTGGGTAGAGTTAATGGAGTCAGTTATGCTATATGTACATTTTGAAGATTTGTGCAATTTTGAAGATTTGTAACATTTTGTAAAGTCTGGAGCTTGCCTTGAATATAATATCAGTTATATTATGTACATTTTGAAGATTTGTAACATTTTTGAAAGCCTGGAGCTTGCCTTGAATATATGATCAGTTATGCTATGTTTTTTGTGATGTTATGCTGTAAGTGTAGCTTGTTATCCTGTAAGTGTAGCAGGTTAGACCGTAAGTGTAGCGTGTTATGCTGTAAGTGTAGCGGGTTAGACTGTAAGTGTAGCGTGTTATCCTGTAAGTGTAGCGTGTTATCCTGTAAGTATAGCGTGTTAGACTATAAGTGTAGCGTGTTATGCTGTAAGTGTAGCGGGTTAGACCGTAAGTGTAGCGTGTTATGCTGTAAGTGTAGCGGGTTAGACTGTAAGTGTAGCGGGTTATCCTGTAAGTGTAGCGGGTTATCCTGTAAGTGTAGCGTGTTATCCTGTACAGTCTACCATGCTACACTTACAGTCTACCACGCTACACTTACAGGTTATCACGCTACACTTTGAATTTATCACGCTACACTTACAATCAAAGAGATCTGCAGTTTATCACACTTGGTTGCACTCACAAAATTGCACAAGAACAAAATAACACTCATAAAATTACACAAAATTACACAAAATAGCACTCACAAAATTGCACAAAATTCCAGTCTTACAAACTCCAAAATTGCACAAACAATAACGATATTGCACTAACAACACTTTCATTATCTACTTTCAAAAACTTACAATCTGAAACAATATGTTACAAATCAAACTCCAAAATTACACAAATCTTCAAAATATACTTAGCATAACTAATCATATATTCAAGGCAAGCTCTAGACTTTTTAAAATGTTACAAATCTTCACAAAAAACATAGCATAACTGATCATATATTCAAGGCAAGCTCCAGGCTTTCAAAAATGTTACAAATCTTCAAAATGTACATAATATAACTGATATTATATTCAAGGCAAGCTCCAGACTTTACAAAATGTTACAAATCTTCAAAATTGCACAAATCTTCAAAATGTACATATAGCATAACTGACTCCATTAACTCTACCCAGCAATTTCTCTTTCACAATCTTCAAAGCAAGCTCCATACTCTCCAACTCTTTATAAGCAAAATTTACAGGTACAAAATTCCAGATTCTCCAGATTTCACACCTCTTGCTTTGCAAATCTATTGTGTACAAATTAGATTTAGTTCAACAGAAACGATACATTCATAAATTGATAAAACCAATTCTACAATTAGATTTAGTTCAACAAAAAGGGATAGCACAAAAGAACATCAATGAACTAACCCTAACCCCCCAACCCCGACCCCGACCCTGACCCTAACCCTAATCGAGTATATAGAAATGAGATTTCACACGAAATCACTCCTCCTCGTCATCGAAAGAGATCCCGAAGCCAAAATCATCAAGCATCTTGTTGATCGTTGAAGAATTGTAGTGTCTCGTTGGAGAGGGTGGAGGTGTGTCCGGCTGCCTCGAGATCCGTCGTGGGCCTTTTCAAGACATCAAGCACTAAAATCATGGGCCTTTCTTCTTCGATTTCTTGGAGGGGGCATGAGAGGTGGGATCGGAGGAGGAAGACAAAGCCTTGAGGAAGGAGGAAGACGAAGACCTGAGGAAGAAGGAAAATGAGGAGAGAGAGAGAGAGGGGGTCTGGTTTAAGTGGGGGTATTGAAGGGTATTTTAGGGTTTTTATCATGTTTGGGTATGAATACCAGTGTTGTATATACAGTATTTTAGAAATTGGGTTTAAAGGCAAAAACAAAAAGAAACTTGGGTTTAAGAATACAAAGAATAGTTATTGGGCTTAGAGGTAAAGATGAGTAAACAAATGGGCCTAGAAATAAAAAACCCTAAAAAAAATCAGTACTCCCACCACCAAAAGCGTTGTCAGACTTTATACAACCATTGTAACACCACCGACCTTAGTTACTTTCATATTGGATCTGGTCAGGTTGTGGCTAAACTAACTCAACACTCCCTATTGTTAAATAAATGTACGAAGATGCTTTTCGAAATAGTTTGGCATATGGCAATGGACGCCATCTGATGCTCAAGGTTTCGCCTACATGATAAATGTTACGTGCATCTCCATCACAAGGTAATTCTACAATTTGATATTATGAGCGATGTTATTTCAGTACAATCCTAAACTTTACTTGACAACATATGTTATAACACATATATACCTGTATTATAGTTTGGTAGCCGTGAGAATTACTCAACTTACATTGTTAATGTGCTTACTTCAGGCTATCACATAATATGATTAATGTCAGAGATACTTAACAAATTTTTCTCGGTGGGATATTCCTAAGTGAAGGCGTTCGAGATTCTCCTTATCAACAATGGCAAATAATTGACATTGTGAGCTAAGCTCGTGGTTATCTCTCTCTGGGTGTGTGT
>NC_033801.1:70206154-70207265 GCF_001876935.1 Asparagus officinalis | reverse complement strand
AAGGTAATATCTACAATGATATTATGAGATGATTATTCAGTCAATCCTAAATCCTTACTTGACAACATAGTTATAACATTATACCTGTATTATAGTGTGGTACCGTGAGAATACTCAACCTACATTGTTAATGGCTTAAGTTCAGGCACTATCACATAACTAATTAATGTACAGATACTTAACAAATTATTCTCGTGGATATCCTAAGTGAAGGCGGTTCCCGAAGTTCTCCTATCAACAAAGGCAACAATATTGACATTGTGAGCTAAAGCTCAGTTGGTGACAAAATAGGAATTCAGAATTTAACAATGAGTTGTACAATATGGAAATGTATATATGGCAAGGTCAATAATATACGCAAATACGTTCAATTTTGAGAAGACTTAATGTAGCACAATCACCCAACAACAATAAAAACAGTAACAACAGTAAAGTCTTTATCACAAATGTTTGAGGTCGACTACATGAACCTTATCTTTCCATCCATTCTGTTCTATTGTCAGATATCTCCTCCGTTAAGCTCACCATAATTATATCCTTTTTAGTTGCTTCTAACAAAATTCCTTTAGGTCTATCTCTATATCTTTTTACTCCATTAACGATACTATTATTACCGTAATTTCTTTTAACAATGCACTCAAAGATCTCTGTTTTACATGACTAAACCACCTTAATCAATTCTCTCTCATTTTATCCTATCTTTTAGTGTATATTCATAAAACCATCTCAACATTCTTATTTCTGTTACACTCATTTTCTGCACTTGTTATTTTTTATTGGCTATAATTGTGATCTATAAAATATTTTTGATATTAGAACCGTCCTATAGAATTTTCTCTTTAGTCTCATAGATATTCTACAACCCCAGAATACTCCTAGTGCAATCACACTCTAGGCACAAATACCTCATTTATTTTGCAACCTCAATATCTCTACTACTGAACAAAATTCATGTCTAGAACCTTCTACGTAATGTAACTTTTATTGTAGAGTTAACCATAATTTGACTTCTTTTCTCTTGAATTAGTCTATGCATGTGCAGCCATCACCTACAGACTCGGCCATAAATCAGTAAGCTGAGCATATATAGTCTTGTGTAGGATTTGGGAGA
>NC_033801.1:70183745-70205941 GCF_001876935.1 Asparagus officinalis | reverse complement strand
CCGGGTCAACCCGGCCCGGACCAGCCCTAACGGTCAAAAAAGTGACCATCATTGCCGTTGTGGCCGGGCTGGACTGGGCGTAACGGTCATAAACGGTCATTTTTTGCCTTTTGACAAAAATACCCCAAAAATGTTCAAAATTTTAGGGTATTTTGGTCATTTGTCTAGGGGGCGTCCTCTATAAATAGAGGGGGTTTTTATTTGTTTTTCTTATCCAAAACTCATTTACTTCTCTCTAATACTCTATTATACTCTCTAATAATCGCTTTAGCTCTCTAATTCTTCAATCAAATGGCTTCCTCATCTAATTATAAAGGGTAAAACCTAACTCTCGAAATGAGTCCTCCTACTACAGGAGGTACAAATACTTCTACTCCTACCGATGTTGATCCTGAACCGGTGGCGACGATTCTACTACACTAAGAGCTCCTAAAAGACTGAGATCCGATGTGTGGAATTTTTTCGAGAAGATAGACGTCACCAGGTTTGAACACGGTAGGCTTCTTATCCAGAAGGCTAAGTGTGCGTTATGCGGCCATATTTTCCAAGTTTATAAAAAGAGCGGCACCAACCACCTCAAATGCCATTTAGATAAACACAACAAAGGTTAGATGACTCAATGTGATATCCGACAATCTATGCTCTCCTAATTCTCATCTTCTACTAGTCTCAGTAGTTGGAATTATGACACAGTCCGAGCCAGGAAATACGTCATCAGGTTTATCATTCTAAAAAATTATCCTTTTAAATTAGTAGAAGATGATGAATTTAAAGATTTATTTACAGATGATTTTTACCCCATATTTAAAAAAATCTCGTCAAACTGGTCAACGTTATATTTTAAAATATTATCAGGAGGAACAAGGAAAAATAATTTCTAATTTTTAAAGTTTAAACTGCAAATTTTTTTAACTTCTGATATTTGGAAATCTAAAGCACAAACTGGTTATTTATGTATCACAGCATACTGGATTGATGAAAATTAGCAAATGTTTAAAAGAGTTATTTCTTTTATTACATTTGAAGATTCACGTACTGGTATTAATATTACAAATTTAATAATTGAAGAACTTACCAACTTAGAAATATCAGAAAGAATATTTTTTCTTTCAGTAGATAATGCAACTAATAATAATGTAGTTATTGATTATATCAAAATATCTCTGCTATTGCCATGTCGTGGTGATCTTTTTCATATTAGATGTGTTTGTCATATTTTAAATTTAATTGTTCAAAGTGTATTTGGTGAAATTAAACCCATGATAGAAAAGATTAGGTCAATAGCTTATGCTCATAATGCTTCTAAACAAATAATTAAAAGATGGAAACAATTCTGTAAAAGAAAAAATTTAAAACCCAGACTAATTCCAAAAGATGTTGACCATAGGTGGAATTCCACCTATGCAATGTTAAGTATAGCAATAGAATATAAAGAAATTATAAATTATTTTATTACTTTTTATACTTCTAGTTCTAGCTCTGGTAGCATATACGGAATAACTGAAGATTAATTAACAGTTATAAGTAATTTAAAAGAAATGTTACAAGTTTTTATGATGCTACAATGTTATTATCTAGCTGCTATTATCCAACCTTTACTTTAGCTGCTTTACAAATTTTGAATATTCAAAAAAATATTAATAAATATCGTATTGATAGTTATTTGGGAAATATAATTTTTCAGATGGAAAGTAAATTTAATAAATATTTTATGCCTATTCCCATTATTTTTAGTTTGGGGGTTCTTATTGATCCGTGTTTGAAGGATATTAGCCTTCGATGTTTGTTAAATTCCTTGTATGGTAATATGATTATAGACACTGATGATGGTCAAACCATTACTGCTACTACTCATCATAATACTATTAGAAATTATTTTCAAAGATTATATGATGAGTACGCAACTAAATATGGTGCAGCTACACATCAATCTATAGCTTCTACTTCTACGAGCTCAAGTCGGGGAAAAGGTTAAGTTTTGATAGGTATGCAATCGTAACTGAGCTAACTGGTGGATCTGGACTTGGATCATCAGCGGAGGTTTCTAAAATTGATCAATATTTAACTGCATCTTTAGTTAAATCTTAAAATAATAGTTTAGATATTTTATAATAGTAGAAATTATATAGAACAGTTTCATATCCTATATTTTTCCTCATGGTTCGTGACTTACAAACAATGTAGGTTTCCACAGTAGCTTCGGAATCTGCCTTCAACATAACAGGACATCATTAGATCCGTATACTTTACAAGCGATCATGTGCTTATAAGATTGGTAGATGTAAGGTATATATTAAATGGCTGGTATTGAAGATAAATTTAAAGAGTTGGGACTAGCAAATAGATATAAAGAGTAAACAATATTCATCAAATTGTAATTTTTATTTCTTAGCTGAAAATTTATAATAAACTATTTTAGAAACAGTTACAAATGATAGTGATATAGATGAGTAGGTACCAACCTAGTTGAGATGTACTTATCTATTGTGATGCGACGAATTACAAAATAAATTTATAATTGTAAACGATTTACTGATTATTAATAAAGAAGTTATTTTTATCATTTTAATTTTTATAATTTTTTGTATTTGTAATTTATGTAGTTTCAAATGATTAATAAATAATAATATGATTTTTTATTAAAATTGAGTTTAATTTTTAGTTATGTATTATTGAAAATTTAAAGAAATAAAAAAATAAAAAAATAAAAAAAACCAAAAAAAACTGGGTCGGCCCGGAGCCCGGCCCGCTCATACCCAGCCCAGGCCCGGTTTTCCGGGCCGTGCCGTTTGGACACCCCTACTCTTAGGTGTAGTTTCTATCATTACACCAGCTCATGAATTATTCATATAATTTAAGAAAATATTCTTATGAACATGTGCTAGTCTAAATTGTATTGTGCATTGTTAATATAATTTTTATTGCATAACATTCTTATTTATTCTATTTGTCTTCCATGACTGAATATTAGAGCTTGTCTATACTTATTCATATGCTTCCGTCTGGTGCTTTTAAAATTATATGCTTGCTTACAAGGAAAACGCAAGGAGTGGCTTAATCAGAAAAACTTTTCTCGATTGAGATCATTATGAATTCTTAAATTTATCATTTTATAAGTGCCTAGCTATAAAGATTTGTTATAGTAGTTAACCTTAGATACGTCATGTAATTCATATTAAAATAGTGGAATAGAGTATCTTTTTTTTTTGTCAATGAAAAGAGTATATTCATTTACCAAGTAAAGAATTTATGTACATCAAAGAACTCATTTACATGAGAAAACTATAGGGCTCTCGTGCATACACACAAGGAACACACAATTAAACTACTGTAAGAGAACAAAACATCCTATAAAGATAAACTCCATTCCTTGAACTCATCCGAAAGGGAGCTGTTGTTTAGGATGACAGTCAGCATCTCAATTTTAATGCTCCTGATCAGAAGGGCTGCATTATGAACTTCCTGCTTGATGATTCTGCTGTTTCGCTCCTTCCATATACAGTACACTGTAGCTGCAAGTGTCATTCTTTTGGTTCTTTGCTTAAACCCCTTCCCTTTCAATCTGCAATTATACCAATCCATCAGCAGATTCCATTCACAAGCTCTCCATTTGTATTTTAGCCAATCCATGACCCCATTCCAAACCTCCCTTGAGTAGATACATTTAAAGAAAAGGTGGTCTCTATTCTCTGTTTCAACTCCTGAACATAAACTGCAGCTATTAACTTGGATAATTCCTCTTCTTATCAACTTGTCTTGTGTAAGAAGCCTATTCTGGACTGCAAGCCACAACACAAAAGAGTGTTTTGGGTAGTTGAGATTCTCCTGTGTAAGAAGCCTATTCTGGACTGCAAGCCACAACACAAAAGAGTGTTTTGGGTAGTTGAGATTCTCCCAGACAGTGCTATGCCATTGTACTCTGCACAACACAAAAGAGTGTTTTGGGTAGTTGAGATTCTCCCAGACAGTGCTATGCCATTGTACTCTGGTTGTTATCGGACATAGGCATTTATACAAACTAGAGAGATGCACTTTTGGAGCTTTGTAGCAGGAATTGATTAACAATTTTAGGTTTTCAGCACCTCCATACAAATTTAACATCTTATCCCTGACCTTTAAAAGTTGTTTCCACATCCAAGAATCACCATTTTTCACCTCAACCTGCCAGATATCTCTGTGTTTTAAATATGTTTCATGAACCCATTTGATCCATAAAGACTCTTTGTTAATATGAATATACCAAAGAGTCCTTAGAGCAGATGCATTATTCCAAATTACTGCTGAATAAATCCCCAATCCACCAAACATCTTCCCAAGACAGATTTTATCCCAAGATACTAGTGATGTTTTGGAGGCATGATCATTCTTTCCCCACAGAAAATTCCTACTCAGTTCATCAATCTTTTGGAGGACTCTTATTGGAAGTACATAACTGGAAGTCCAGAATATTTGAATCCCAAGAATGACACTTTTAATAATTTGTAGTCTACCAGCATAAGACAGGTTTCTGTGTTTAGACCAGGCTTGAAATTGGCTTGTTATTTTAGAGAATAAAGGACTGCAGTCAACATATGATAGCCTCTTGCTTATTAGAGGTACTCCTAGGTATTTAATTGGAAATGTACCTTCAGAGAATCCCAACTGATCATGGATGGAGTTCCTGACTGAATTCTCCACCCCCCATAAAAGATAGAACATTTATTTGAATTTGCTTCTAAACCAGAGGCTGCACTGAATTTTGAGATACACTGATGTAACCTGTGCACTGAATATGGATCTCCATTGCTGAATAGGAGAAGGTCATCTGCAAATATCAGGTGACTGATCTTAAATTTTTTAAACTTAGGATGGAATTTGAATTTCCTGTCTTGCTTCAACTGGTTAAGACTTCTAGAGAGATATTCCATGCCAAGAATAAACAAGTATGGGGACAATGGATCTCCTTGTCTTAAACCTCTTTTCCCTTTAAAGTATCCATGGAGAGAGCCATTTAGAGAGATGGAGTATTTCGGAGAGGATATACAGACCATAATCCATTTAATCATGCTGCTAGGAAAGCCCAGACCAGATAATATCTCTTCAATAAAACTCCAGCTGATTGTGTCAAATGCCTTCCTTATATCTATATTTAACATGATTCTTGGTGATATATGTTTCCTCCCATAGTTCTTTATGAGCTCATGAGCTAGCATGATATTATTTGTAATATTCCTCCCTTTGACAAAGGCACTTTGAGCCTCACTTATAAGATAGCCCATGACAGATTGAATTCTGTTTGCAATGATTTTAGAGATAAATTTGTAAAGGCAATTACAGCAGGATATAGGCCTGAAATCTGAAGGGCTTTTGGGACAAATAACCTTTGGAATGAGTGATATTGAAGTAGAATTAATTGCCCCCAGAAGTTTCCCTGTCCTGAAAAAATCTTCAATGGCCTTTGTAACTTCTTCACCAATTATTGCCCATGAAGTTTTGTAGAAAGAGGCACTAAATCCATCTGGACCTGGGGCTTTGTTGTCATTGATTGAGAAAACTGCATTCTTAATTTCCTCTCTAGAAATTGGAGCTGACAGTTTACTAGCTTGAGTTGCATCCAGACATGGGCCATCCTTAATGATATTAATATCAGGTTTGTCTGTTGGTATAGCAGTTCCCATGAGATTGCTATAAAAAGATATCAGTTCATTCACAATACCATCCATATCTGTGATTCTGACACCCAGATTGTTGTAGAGAACTGTAACCCTGTTGTGGTGTTTTTTTGCATTAGCAATAGAATGGAAGAGGTTAGTGGATCTGTCTCCTTGAAGACTCCATGCTATTCTTGCTTTCTGCTGATAGAAAGATATCTCACAGGCCAACAACTTATTATATGCAGAGATAAGATTTTTTTCCTGGTTGATGTAGCTGGAGTTTAGAGGATTTTCCTGCAGTTTCTTCTGAATGTCCTCTAAAGCAAATTTTGCTTTTTGAACCTGCATGTTGATATTTGAAAAATGATTCTTATTGAGGTCCTTAAGAGCCTCCTTTAACTACTTGAGTTTTGTATTAACTGAAAACATAGTGTGCCCCTCAATGTGATTCTGCCATATAGCTGAAACTGTGGGAATGAATTTCTCATGTCTTGTCTACATTTTGAAGAATTTAAAAGGCTTTTCCCCCTAGTCTCCTCATCATATATAGATACAAGTGCAGGAGAATGGTTTGAGAAGCTTGGAAGCAAAAACTCCACATGACTAGAGTTATAAATGTGGATCCAAGAGTCATTGACCAATTGAGAAGCTTGGAAGCAAAAACTCCACATGACTAGAGTTATAAATGTGGATCCAAGAGTCATTGACCAATGCCCTATCCAATCTACTCCAAACCCTTATGACTAGAGTTATAAATGTGGATCCAAGAGTCATTGACCAATGCCCTATCCAATCTACTCCAAACCCTTGTTGTTCCATGTGTAGAAGCATCCTGTGGTTTTTAAATGAGAGAGCTGACAATCATCAATAAAAGAGCTGAAGTCAACTGTGTCAGTATCAGTGAGAGTAGCCCCTCCAAGCTTTTCTTCATTTGAGAGCATAGTATTAAAATCACCACATAATAGCCAAGGAGAATTCCCAATAGATTGTTGAAGTGAGGATAATTCAGCCCATACATTTTTCCTAGCTTCCATTTGGTTAAAACCATATATTGATGAAATAATACAATCAACTCTTCCATCTTTAGATTTGACAATACATGTAATATGCTGAGAAGAGGATTGTGATACCTGGATGTCTAAAACATTTGGATCCCAAAGAAGTAAGATTCTTGCAGTTCCAGTATAAATCACATTAGAGATCCATTCCCAGTTTCCAGCAATTTTCTTTGCAGTGCCAGATAATTTTCCATCCTTCAACTTTGTTTCCAAGAGAGCAATAAAAGAAATGTGATACTGTACAAGATGTTGTTTGACTAAAAGTTGCTTAGGGGATTTGTTTAGACCCCTAACATTCCAAAAGATCATATTCATTTCAATTTAGTCCTCCTCTATCCAAAGTAGAGGGATCAATGTCATTTTCCATATTAATCAGTGGAGCAAAGGAGAACCTTGAATTCATATTGCTTCTTTGTGTATGTTTCCATTCATTTGGAATTGAATTGATAACACTGTTTGTGACATGCACAGCATGCACAGAACCAAATTTAGAAGCATTACCATTACTCTTACCAGAAACCCTGAATCCTGGGACAATTTCATCCTTAATTGCTTGTGATAACCCCTTCTGTTTGATGTTTACATCAGTGGAAGGCAAAACATGCACAACCTGTACAGATTCCCAACTGCTACTGCCAGAATTCTTATCTCCTGGAATGCCATCCTTCTCAATCACCAAATTCCCTGATCTCTGACATTCAGTAGAGATTTAAGAGCCATTACACAATTCAGATTGCATTTTCCCATCATTACCAGTCTTACTTTTATCTGGTTGCACATCAGTATGGCCAATATTCTGTTTAGGGATCCACTTTTTAACAATAGGATGTCTTCTACAAATTTTTGTATCATGTCCCAATTGCTTACAAAATTCACACCATGTTGGTTTATGCTCATACACCACCTTCTGAAAGAATTTAACTCCATCAGGTCCTTGGATTTGAATCTTATCTGGCAAAGAAGAGGGCATGTTTACTTCAATAAGAACTCTCGCATAGGCTAGTCTCTGTCTGTTGGCAGTGAGTTTATCCGTAGTAATGGGGCGGCCAATGATACTAGCAATCTTACTGATGCCTTTAGCATTCCATAAATTTAGTTTCAAAGCAGGCAATTGAACCCAAACAGGGTAAATACATTCCTTGGTCTTTTCAAAGTCTTCACCTATAGTCCAGGGCTTCAATAATAGAGGTCTAGATCTAAAGAACCATGGACCATTTACAAGAATTTCATTCATATCATTCTGGTTATTGAATTTGAAAAGAAACAAACCAGCTTTAAGAAGACAGATCTCAGGATTTGCCAGGTTAGCCCATACTTTTCTAACAAAATTTTCCATAGCTTTATACTTAGCATTCAACCCTAGAACTTGCCCAACTAGGGAAAATTTCCAAATTGAAGCTCCTTCATTCCATTCTTCATCATCAAACAACACTGTATCATTAGTCTTCGATGGAAAATAGTTCAAATCTAATCCATTTCCAGGTTTCCTATTATCAGTGAATAAGCTCGCCCAGGATTTATTTGTTTTTCCATCTTGAACTAGTTCCTCTCCAGATTTCTCACTAACTGGAAACAAATTTACATTCCCTTGCTTTTCAGTTGATTTTAAAGAAGAATCCAATGGAACAGTGGAATTTCCCGACTCTAGGGGATTCTCAATTTTTGAATCAGCAATCAATGAAACATGATTAAGATTTCTTGAATCATGATCAAGATCATCAGCCCAAGATCTACTAGCTGATCCATTAGTTCTATCAAAAGAAGGGGGAGGAGACTTACTCAGATCCCCATCTTGAGAACCAATTCCAGAAGTCAGATTCCGATTTTGAGCACTGCTAGTAGCCAGATCACGGTCCTGGATACCAATGCCAGCAGCTGAATCAAGAATCTCAGACATTAGCTTCTTCTTCTTCTCACCCCGAGGTCCAGTTGAACCCATAATACCTGGGCTGAATTCGTCATCATCTCCATCAATACTGGTATCAAATTGATCATCAGGAAGAAAACTCGAAGATGATGCTCGAAGACCGATGGTAAGAATCTTCTTCCCGCTAGATTTCTTCTTCTTTGCCATTAAACTCTCAGCAGAGGCGCAGGTTAGCAGAGCGTAGATCGCCTGCTAACTAACGCCATATCCCGCCCTCTTAGAGTATCATTATTTATATAAAAAATTTCCTGACTGTGCAAGCTACATAATTTAGTACTTTAACTCCTATTTTTTATTAAGTGCATTCTGGTGCATATTTATTAGCTTTCCTTGTTGGTACACCTTTACAGGATATTCATGTATTTTATATTTGTGACTTATTCTTGTTAAATGGTAATGGTATTAGCATCAGCGGAGGCAGGGGTCAGGCCTTCAAGGTCAGTTACGTGACACCCCTCCCTGAATATAGCAGTATTGTATTTTGATTTGCACCTCAGTTAATTGTGGAGGACCCCATGTGAATTCGACAAACAAATCATGTTGGTCCTCACATGAATAACTTTCTACTTAATTTGTAAAATGATTTTGTTAGTGCTCTCTTGGTTAGTTTTTTTTGGCTAGAGTAATCATAATATGCCCTTGAACATTCAACATATTTTATGTAATATTTTTAAATATTAATAAATATTTTAATGTTGCACATATAACTGGCTATCATTTCTATAATTGTTATAACATTCTTAGAAATTATTTTGTTAAATCATACATTATCATAGTCAATTACTTGGAGATGTAATCTAACTTAGATTTCTTATACTTCTGGTTAACCTATAACTAGTTAAGGATAACATTATTATAACAGATTATTATATATATATAACATCACATGTGAGATGTGGTGGTGGGTCAACCACAGGGAATGGGGATTACCCGATATATGTTATAAGCACGCATTGTGATGCGTGTAACACTAGACCATATTTAGATTCTTTAGGACGAATCACCTAAGAGATTGAGAATTTAAATTACCACATGGTCCTTTTAACTTGATGATATTATCAGGTTGAGCTTATTTTGCAAGCACTAGACAACCTTAAATGTTAAGTTACAAGATTTCATTTAGAAAAATGATAGATATCTAGATAAGATCCAGCATGCTCATTATGATGAATTAATTTATTATGTATTACCATGAAGTTATTAAATTCCCACTGATGGTTGGTTTTAAAAAATATTTTTTAAAATTTATTTTCTTATAAAAATAAAATATTTTGATATTTTAAAATAATTTTTATTTATGTTCATGGGAATTGTAATTTAGGTATGAGCAAATAGGTAAATTATCATGCTTATAAGAGTTGCCTAAAATAAATGATAGTGGAGGGGACTAAATGCAAGATATTATTTATAAATAATTAGTCCCATGTTATGGAAGAGGGGAAGAGCTTTAATAAATAGTTAGTCAGATAAGGGTTTAATTATTAAACTAAAATATTAATTTGATTAATAATTAGTTCTCGATATGGGGATCCAATTGGTCTCACTAATATCATTAAAAGATATTTGCATGCAATATAAATTCTATTATATCATCAATTGTTATGGATAGAGTTTTTGAACAATTCTATTCTATCTTTAATTATTATGAATAGAGTTTTTAGCAATTATGAATTGTTTGATATTAAAATCTATAAGGCTATTTTAATCCTATTTATAGGGTTGACATATACTCTTACGGAGATATAGAAAATTCTTATAAAGATAAGATAGAGAGTAGAATAGAAAAAATAAAAAATTGAGGACCTATCTCTTAGTATTGCTCCTCTTTAATGACGGATGGATTTCAATTGGAGGTTTTTTCCTCTTAAGAAAACTTTTTCCAAGTAGATCTCTAGAGATGATATTGTGGAGGATTGGAAAGCATTCTAGTAGTCTTCTAATTTTTATTAATAGTCACCATATGCATATTCCACCTTGTTGTATATATGTCATATTTCTATCAATTTAGTAGGTGAAATACTATGCGGGGACCACATCGCAATTAAAAGGACTATGACTAACCAAATCCCTCTGAGAAGAAATACAAAGATGGAACCAAGAGCCACTAAAGATGAAGAGGGAGAAAAGAAAAACATATTTGGGTTTTATCATGCAATTCATGATTTTGGTAAGCCCTTTCCTCAATCTTGCTTTTGAATTTACTTTTTATATTATAGAATAGAATAATTATATTTATCGCAAATTCATATTCTACTTGTTTAACAACATTAGTAATTTTTGTTTATAATTTCCTCAATATCTTCAAATCTAGTCTAGATTATTTTGATAAAATTTCATAATAATGTCATTTATATTTTGTTATAGGCAAGAATAAATTTAGGATAAGAAAACCATTATTAATAAAAAATTGAATGTAGGAGTACTCCACCTCTACCCACCTGTCCAAGATCTTTTGTGAGTTTAGATCCCTCATCTAAATATAGATGTATAGAAGTGAACTTGGAAGATCATCCAGCATATCCTAAACTATGACCTCGTATACATAATTGTGCTCCTAACAAGAAAGATTGCATGTATAAAGCATATTTGTAGAAAGGCCGTTTCCAACCTCGTCTATAAGAATTCCCCCCAAACACTTTTTGTTAACAAATACCAATGATTAATTCAATCCAGCTCGTTTTGACATGTACATAAATTGGTTGTAGTATAGTGTAGAAACAGATGTGGCATTTTGTTTATATTGCTATCTTTTTAAAGGCTAAAATGAGCAATCAAATGGAGGTGCATTTACTATCAAAGGATTCAGAAACTAGAATAAAGCAAGGGAGAAGTTGAATGCTCGTTTTTGTAGGCCCAAATAGCTTGCATAATCTAGTGGTGGAAGAAAGCGAGAACTTAGTAAGATAAGACCAACACATTGATAGTTCAATTCTAAAGCATTCAAGTCAGGCTCGAATTTGAATATAGGAACCTGATTAAATGCATTGGTTGATTCTATTCGATATCTTCTGTTACAAGGAATCAATTTTCATGCACATAATGAATCATTGGATTTCGAAAATAGAGGTATTTTTTTGGAGCTTTTGAAAGTTCTTGAAAATAACTGTGAGGAGATTAATAAATGTTGTTTTAGAACATACTCCAAAAAAATCTTAAAATGATGTCATCAAATATTTAGAATGATATTGCATGTGTTGCTGCAACAGAAACTAGAAATACAATCATTGAAGATATTGGAATGTTTTTCTAGTTTATTGGAAATGACCTAAGATGTATCAACTAGATAGCAGATGGCAGTAGTTTCAAATTATGTGGATAAAAACGGGCATGTAACTGAGCCTCTTTTTTTGTGGAGATTTTACATGTTCAAGACACTAGTGCTAAGACACTTAAGACATCAGTTGATGGTATGTATGTTGAGCGCTGTGGAAGCCAAACAATCAAATCAACATGCTACGAGAAATCAAATCAAACAAACATCGAGAGAAGGCCAAACAAACCAAATCAACGTCACAAACACAAACAACCAATTTTAACGGGGCAAGAAGGGGATAGAGTTTTTCACTAATAGAGAAGAAGAGTACAAACTGAGATTACAAATCACTCAAACTCACCAATTAATCTCACCAACAAATCTCTAATTCTCTGCAAACAAAACCCTAACCAATTGCTCAGAAAATACCTTTTTTCTCTGCTCCAAATATCCCTAATTTTCTTCTTAATTCTCTCTTCTAATTGTTCCATATATATAGAAATCCTAAAATCATAAACATACTAGGAATTCTAAAACAAAAAACAAAACAGATTAGGAATCCTAATAACCTGTTATCAAAACATATTTGAAATCATGTTACAAAAACAGATTAGGAATCCCAATAACCTGTTACCAAAACAAATTAGGAAACATATTAGGAAACATATGACCAAGATGACCCAAATATGTCGAAGCTCTAAAACCAAAACCAATGCTCGACAACCAATACCGATCCCCCTCCAGTAAGGAACGACCCATCAAAACTATCATCTCATCTCGTCGCCCCAATGTCTCCACATCAATGAAGTGTCTCAAACTTCCATGAGCTTGGCACAAATGCACGAAAAAACCCTACCAAAGCTAGAACGACGTGTTACCTTTCTGCCAATACATTTCTTCCAATTGTTATTGACTTATAAGACTTCACGCCAACGGGACCTGGTTGCAACCCACTAATTCCTAGAACAATTTCTAATTGCGGAAACCAAATACCGATTATCTCCCAATGATGCCTCCTTGGAAGGCTCCCAAATGCCTGACTGAACACCACCTAAAAGACCCCTCGATCGATGGATAGAAGTGCCAAACTCCACCTCGGTATTCTTGCACATACTAATGTGCTCAAAGGACTTTAACCTGCAGGTCAAAGCACTTCTCAATAAACCATGCACGACATAACCAATCAAATAACCTAGCCTCAACAAATGCTATAGTCTAGCCAAATCCAAAGAAGTCGTTAACTCTCTATCAAACACCATGCTCACAATCAAATAATATAAATTATTCCTCCTGACGCCCTTCATCATAATCATGGACCCCAATGTGACCTTCAAACGTGAATCGACCAAGGTCACCCTATAGCCTGTTGCATCCAAAACTCCAAGTGAAATGATGTTTTTCTTCAACTGAGAAACGAACCTCACTCCAACACACTCCTGAATCACTCTCTCACTCATCCTAATCCGAATGGTACCGATACCACCAATAGGACATTCATGATCATTACCTATGAGCACGACCTCCTCTCTTTCCAACTCCTGAAAGCTGGAGAACCAATCCCTCCTAGGACAAATATGATAAGAAGCACCTGAATTCAACATTTACTCTATAGAGTTGGCAACACAAACTGATGGTAGTGCAAATAACGAGTAGCCCGAACAATCCGAATCTGAATTATTACCACTAGCCTTGATAATATTCACCTCTGAAGTTTGAATAGCTTTCCCCTTATTCTTCCAGGCTCAATCAACCAACTTTAGGCATTCGGCTTTTCAATGTCCATCCTCTTTATAAAAGACACATTGATTCCTACGAACTTTAAGATGTGCCCCTCTAGACTGTGACCTCCTACCACGGTTTAGACTCTTTGTTCTTGCGACCAATGCCCCAGCTACTGGCTCAACTGAAGTCTCCTTATCTTTTTTTCAAAGTTGATAATTCACAAGTGCAGCGATGACCTCACTATAAGAAAGACATGCTTTCTCATTAATAAGAGTAAGAACGAATGTCTTATATTCCTCGTCAGGCAAGGAACTCAACAACATCAACGCCTTGTCCTCATCTTCAATCATCACATCTACATTTGCCAAATCAGTAAGAAGCTTCGTGTAGTGGTTCATGTGATCACCAATGGAGGTTCCCTTCTTCAATTGGAAGCAATAAAACATCCTCTTCAAATGCAAGCGGTTCTCTACACTATTGGTCAAATATTTGCCCTCTAGGATCTCCCAAATCTTCTTAGCCGAAGTCTTATTGATCACATCATATTTTAAATCTTGAGTCAAACAAGATCTAATCACACCACACACCGTTCTATTCATCTTTTTCCAAACATTCTCCTCAATGTCGTCTGGTTTCCCGTCCAACTCCAAAGTATCTTTTAAATTTTGTGCATTGAGCGCATCCAAGACTTCACATCTCCAAAGACCAAAATTGTTTGTGCCATTAAACTTCTCCACATCTATCTTCATAGAGTGGATATTCAAAATTTGGACGGTCTTCACGTTAGAAGTATCCTCCACAACTCCTTCTTTCCCGACCATCTTTCTCAAAGAACCAAAGCAAATGTGAAACAAATGATGAATAAATCCAAAACTGAAAAAAGATAGAGTCTTTACCAAAAAGATCCTACCTTTATCACCAAATGAAGCCCTAGACGAGCCTCCAAAATGACCTACTCCCGCAAATAGCCCAAGCGTAGCCAGAGCTCTTATACCACTCCTTGATCGCTGCGGAAACCAAACAACCAAACCAACGTGCTATGAGAAATTAAATCAAACGAACATCGAGTGAAGGCCAAACGAACCAAATCAATGCCACAAACACAAACAACCAATTTTAACGTAGTTTGGCAAATTACCTACGTCCACGGGGTAAGAAGGGGATAGAGTTTTTCACTAATAGAGAAGAAGACTACAAACTGATATTACAAATCACTCAAACTCACCAATTAATCTCACCAACAAATCTCTAATTCTCTTCAAACAAAACCCTAACCAATTGCTCAGAAAATACCTCTTTTCTATATTCCAAATATCCTCAATTTTTTTCTCAATTCTCTCTTCCAATTGTTCTATATATATAGAAATCCTAAAATCATAAACATACTAGGAATTCTAAAACAAAAAACAAAACAGATTAGGAATCCTAATAACTTGTTACTAAAACATATTTGGAATCATGTTACCAAAACAAATTAGGAATCTTAATAACCTGTTACCAAAACAAATTAGGAAACATATTAAGAAACTGCTATCCAACAATGTATTCTAGACATGGACTAAGCATATCAAAATTTTGAAGTCAAGGATACGATGGAAGAGTAACATGCAAGGTCAATTCAATGATCTTAATGATCTTATCTTGAATGAAAATAAATCCGCTTTCGATATCCATTACTTTGCTTACCAGCTTTAGGTGACATTAATAGGTGTTACTCAAAATCATCTAAAGATGAAAGTGGTATTCACAATTGCTATGAATATAAGCAATATTGTTGGGGCTTCTGCTAAATGCGGTGATGTTTTTCAAGATGCGCAAGCTGCTGAGATTTTAAAAGCATTGAACAATAACGATCTTAGAACTGAGAGGGAATTGAATTAGGAAATGAGACTTAAGAGAGCTGGTGATACAAGTTGGGGCTCTCATTTTCATTCACTAGTAAACTTATTTCTTTATGTACTCGTCTATGATTATCGCACTTGAGAGCATAGAAGATATACCATCTACTAGAAAAAGAGGATAAGTGACATTGGTATTACAAATGATGCAAACTTTTAAGGTAACTTTTTCTATCTATTTGATGAAGAATGCGTTGAGGATTACTCATGAATTGTCATTAGCATTACATAGGAAAGATCAAGATATTGTGAATGTTGTGGATCTTGTGCAAACATCTAAGCGGTGATTCAAGAAATGAGATGTGATGATTAGGATTCTTTTCTTGAAGATGTTTCTCAATTTTGTGCCAAACATGATATATATTGAGGTTCCAAAATATAAATGATGTATCTGTCCCTAAAGGGAGACCGTGAAGCAACGCTCAGAGGTTTACCAACATGCATCATTATTGCTATGAGATGTTCAGTGCAGTTATAGATTTACAAATTCAAGAGCTGAATAACCAATTTACTAAGGCAATACAAAGTTATTTCTTTGTCTAGCATGCTTAAACCTGATTAATTTTTTTGGTGCATTAAACAAGCAAACGTTAATTCGTCTTGCTTAGTTTTATCTTCTTGATTTTTCACCATTGGGGCTTGTGATTGGTAATTAACTAGAAACTTTCATCCATGATGTGCACCCCAAATATTAAAGGCATTATTTCTTCAGAACCAAATTATATAAATTCTAACTGTACTTTTTAAGTTAGAAGTGCTATTTTAATTTTTTTTAAACGATCATTTTATATATTTGGCTGAGTGTTTGTGCTTGAGATCCTATCCTTTCTCTCAAAATTTTATTGATAAAATTGAATGTGATTAATACATACATAAGTATTTTTCCATGAGAAGATTAAAAAGCGGCCCCAAGCTCCAATTCCTAGCTACCCCACTGTGTATTAGCATATTCAGATTTTAGATAATTTTCAAATTAGTTTAAAAACATTCATTGTGCATGTGAATGTTGTGCACGGCGGAAGCCTCGAAGCGACATGAACAAAAACAAGAGATAAATCACAACTAATAAGCCAAACACAATACCACAACAAGACAACGAATTTAACGTAGTTCGACATGTTATCTACATCCATGGGGCAAGGAGGGGGGAGTTCTTGCTATTAGAAATCAAGAGAATACAAATAGAGTTATAAATCTCACCGATCAAACCCTAAAATAAAGCTCTAGATCTCTCACAAATCTCCCACAATTGGATGCAGCAATCTTCTCCCAAAGACTTCTCAAAAACATCCTTGCTTAACCCTAAATAATCAGGAATAGAGTTATATATTAGCTCCAAAACAAACCGGGTCAAATAACTGACCCAACTACAAACCCACTACGCGGTTGACCGTGGCGGTCGGCCATGTAGGTATCACGGTCGACCGAACACCCCCGACAGAGAATAAATCGATTACAGGAAATCCACAATCGACCGCGGCGGTCGACCGAATCAATTCCCGAGAGTTAAATCGCCTATAAGGTCTGCGCGATCGACCATTACGGTCGACCGCCTTCAGCTCCAAAGCCTCCTGCTCTCCTGTGCATGTTCGCGGTCGACCGCCGGTCTGTTTGGTGCCTGGCTAATTCCTGCTAATTTCCTGAACTTCTCTCGCCACTTCTTCAATTCTCTACCTCGGCGAATATTTCTACCAAAATTGAGCTGACACCAAATCATCCAAATATCCCACTTATTGCGTCCAGGACGTCGTGGAAACACCCCACGACAACAGACTCAATCCACAACAAGTCGGGAACCCAAACGTGAGCTGAAACGATCTCCCCCTATCTGAATCAAACCGGTTGCATCGAAAGACTGCCTACGTTTCCTCTTGCCCAATGAATCAAGCCAAACGTAGTTCACCCAAATGGCCTCCAAAGGCCTCAACACTGAAGAATGTTCAAAAGCTTCAAACAATGACCAAATTTTACACACGAAACAACCTTGATCATCATATCTACAGGGTTGTCGTTCGTGTGGACCTTCTCTAATATGACGTCTCCATCATCCAAAACATCACGAAAAAAATAGAATCTCACATCGATGTGCTTCGTGCGCACATGATAAACCTGGTTCTTCACCAAAGAGATAGCCGACATGCTATCACAAAATACCCGAATGGTCTCATGTACGATCCCCAAGTCATCTAATAATCCCTGTAACCACAAAGCCTCCTTAACAGCCTCAGTCATCGCCATATACTCCGCCTCTATAGTAGAGAGAGTCACTGTGGACTGAAGTGTACATCGCCAATATACTAGTGCACCTGCCAATGTAAACACATAACTTGAAGTAGACCGGCGCTTATTAAGATTTCCAGCATAATCTGAATCCACATAACCAATACAACCATGCCCATTCTTCTCATCACTCTGGAATACCAAATCAACATCAACGGTGCCTCTAACATACCGTAGAATCCACTTCACGGCCTCCCAAAGATCCTTCCCGGGGTCGTGCATGTATCTCAATACAATGCTCATGGCTTGTGACAAATCTGGCCTCGTACACACCATCGCATACATCAAGCTACCTACTGCACTGCCATATGGGATTTTTAACATATAATCCCTATCCTTAACTGAAACATGCGACATCAATGCTAAAAGTTTGAAGTAGGGAGCCAACAGTGTGCTAACAACTTTTGTATTGCCATCAAAGCTGAATTTCTTTAACATCTTCTGCAAATAGCTCTTGTGTGTAAGCTTCAATCTCCCCTTCACCCTGTCTCTCTCAATCTCCATACTCAATATCTTCTTTGTTTCTCCAAGGTCGTTCATCTCAAACTCAGATGATAGCTCCTCTTTCAACTTTCGAATAGCCAAAGAATTCCTGAAAGCAATAAACATATCGTTATTATATAAAAGTAAATATATGTGCTCACCATCCTGTAGCTTGTGTATGTAAACACATGGGTTATATAGTCTCCTCATGTACCCATGGCCAATCATGAAGATGTCGAATCTCTTTTACCACTGTCTCGGTGATTACTTCAAACCATAAAGAGACTTCTTCAGCTTGCAAACCAATTCTTCTTTTCCTACAGCTTTGAATCCTAATGATTGTATCATGTAGATCTCCTCATCTAAATCTCTGTGTAGAAAGGCTGTCTTTACATCCATCTGTACCAAATCCAAATCAAACTGTGCCACCAATGCTAATAAAATCTGAATCGACGAATGCTTCACAACGGGTAAAAATACCTCCTTGTAATCAATGCCCTCAAGCTGTGCATATCCCTTGGAAACTATTCTAGCTTTGAATTGAATGTCCCCAATAGAATATCCCTCCTTCTTCGCATATACCCACTTGCAACCAATAGCTTTTTTACCCTTAGGTAGCTTTGCAAGTTCTCAAGTGTCGTTCTTCTGAAGAGATCGCATCTCCTCCTCCATAACTTCCCTCCACTTGATCGAATCGAGACTATTCCTCCCTGAATATGGATGGAACCATATCATCAACGATCTCTACTGATAATGCATATGCGACCATGATATTATTATACCTAGCTGGCAGACGAATCACCCTCCTCGGTCTATTTGCTGTAATGGATCCCTGAACATGACCCTGCTCCTGAGTCTTACCATCCACTGTATCCTCTATCTGCCGATCTATCATCTCATCATCTCCCAGTGTTACCTCTGTAGGAGCCTCGATGGATACAATGCTATCTGGAGTGGGTAGAGTCATATCATCCTCCACCTGCTGCGATATCTCAACTGTCTGGTCTCCCTCCACCTGCTGAGAGACTCGAGGTCTCATCATGTATGCCTCATCGAGTGTGACATCTCTACTAATAACTATCTTTTTCTTCTGTGGATCCCATAACTTGAAGCCTTTAACTCCATCTCTAAATCCCACAAAGACAGCTTTCCTCGCCCTCAGATTTAATTTACCATCACTGACATGGTAATAAGCTGGACACTAAAATATTTAAAGAACCTCATAGTCACTAGCCACCGAACCAAACCAACGCTCCAAAAGAGTCTTCCCGTCTATCGTAGTGCACGACAACCTATTCACGAGATGGCTCGTATAAATCAACGCCTCGACCCAAAAGGATCTAGGCAATCCACTCTACGTCATCATACATTGCACCTTCTCCAACAAGGTATGGTTTAATCTTTTCAGTCACCCTGTTCTGTTGCGGTGTCTCTCTAATTGTAAAGTGTCTTCTAATATCATGATCCCTACAAAACTATAGAAATTGATCACTCTTGTACTCTCCACCATTATCTGAAGATAGAGTCTTCACCTTTCTACCTGTCTGCAGCTCCACTTTCTTTTTTCACTCCACAAAAATATCCAGGACCTGATGTTTATACTTTATAGGGTATATCCAATTCCTCCTGGAATAATCATCAATAAAAGTGACAAAATAATTAGCCCCACCAAGAGATGTGTTCTTGGAAGGACCTCAAACATTTGTGTGAATGTAATCTAATATACCTCGAGTGTTGTGAACAGCGGTGCCAAACTTCACTCTAGTCTTCTTCCCAAATACACAATGCTCACACAGCTCTATCTTGCAAGTCTTAGCACCTTTCAATAGCCTATATTTTGCCAATGACTGTAAGAACTTATCACATGTGTGTCCAAATCTTATGTGTCATAAAGTGGTAGTATCCTCCTCTGTAGTGATAGAAGCGGCCAGACTCCCTATAACTGTCTTGCCCTTCAAAGTAGTATAGGTTATTTTCCCTGACACCTCGCATCACCATCATAGAATCCTTCGTGACCTTCACTGTAACATCCTCTAATATCACTCTATATCCAGCTGCTTCCAAAGTCCTAAGAGAAATGATGTTCTTCGTCAACTGCGGCACGAACCTCACTTCCTTCAACTCCCTAATCACTCTGTCATGCATCCTAATCCGGACTGAACCAATACCACCAATAGGGCATACGTGGTCATTACCCATAAACACGACATGCCCTCTTTCCAACTCCTCAAAGCTGGAGAACCAATCCCTTCTAGAGCAAATGTGATATGTAACTCCCGAATCCATCATCCACTCCGTGGAATCAGCATGTAGTGTAGGGCACGAATAGCCTAAAGAATCTGAATCTGAATACTCATCAATAGCTTTTGTAACATTCACTTCTGAAGCTTGTACAGCTTTTCCCTTGTTCTTCCCGACTTTTTTCTTCCACTTTGGGCAATCAATCTTCCAATGTCCTTCTTATTTACAATACTGACATTGGTTTCTACCAACACTCTTATAAGATCTCCTATTCTTTGACTTTGAACGGTTGAACTGACGGTGGTTTGGATCTTGGCCTCGAACAGCTAATGCATCTCCCGATACCTTCTCGGAGGGTTCACCATCACTCTTCCTCAACTCATAATTCACCAAAGCCTAATGCATCTCCCGATACCTTCTCGGAGGGTTCACCATCACTCTTCCTCAACTCATAATTCACCAAAGCTGAGGTCACCTCCTGGTTCACCATCACTCTTCCTCAACTCATAATTCACCAAAGCTGAGGTCACCTCCTTGTAGCTAACTGTAATTCTTCTATTGATCATAGTTAGAACGAACGTACCATAATCATATACCGGTAACGAACACAAAAGTAACATCTTCTTGTTTTCATCCTCAACCATGATATTCACATTAGCCATATCTAAAAGTAGCTTCATGAAATTGTTGACATGCTCCCTGATGGAAACTCCCCTCTTCATCTTGAACTGGTAAAACCTCTTTTTCAAGTGAAGCCGATTCTCAATGCTCTTAGTAAGATACTTCTCATTGAGTATTTCCACATTCTCTTCGCCGATGTCTCGTTCATAACATCATAAATAAGATCTAGCGTGAAGAATGATTGAATAACTCCACAAGCCCTGCTATTCATCTTCTTCCAAACCTTATCCTCCATGTCTTCGGGTTTCTCTTATAACTCAAGAGTCTCCTCCAAATTCTGTGCATTCAAGGCGTCCATTACCTGACCCTCCACAATCTGAAATTAATCTTGCCGTCGAACTTCAAAACATCAATCTTCATGTTATTGATGCTCAGACTCTGTATCGCCTTCATAAAAGACAAACCTGATGTGCTTGCTTCTCCCATGTTGTCGATCTAACTCTTCAGATAGGAATTCTTCACCGAATTCTTCGAATAGGCCTGAAGCTCTGATACCAATTGTTGTACGCAGCAGAAGCCTTGAAGCGACACGAACAAGAACAAGAGATAAATCACAACTAATAAGCCAAACACAACACCACAGCAAGACAACGAGTTTAAAGTGGTTCGGCAAGTTACCTACGTCCACGGGGTAAGGAGGGGGGAGTTCTTACTATTAGAAATCAAGAGAATACAAATAGAGTTACAAATCTCCCTGATCAAACCCTAAAACAAAGCTCTAGATCTCTCACAAGTCTCCCACAATTGAATGCAACAATCCTCTCCCAAAGACTAACCAAAAACGTCCTTGCTTAACCCTAACTAATCAGGATTAGAGTTATATATCAGCTCCAAAACAAACCGAGTCAAATAACTGACTCAACTGTAAACCCGCTACACGATAGACCGTGGCGGTCGACTGTGCAGGTATCGCGGTCGACCGCGGCGGTCAACCGCGGCGGTCAACCGAACACCCACAACAGAGAATAAATCGATTACAGGAAACCCACAGTCGACCGTGGCGGGTGACCGAACCAAAAC
>NC_033801.1:70175713-70183735 GCF_001876935.1 Asparagus officinalis | reverse complement strand
CTACAGGTACGCGCGGTCGACCGTCACGGTCGACTGCCTTCAGCTCCAGCGCCTTCTGCTCTCCTATGCATGTTCGCGATCGACTGCCACTAACTCGCGGTTGACTGTCAGTCTGCCTGGCTAATTCCTGCTAATTTCCTAAACTTCTCTCGCCACTTCTTCAGTGAATTGGGTCTTTCAATAAAAATGCCACTTACATGGTGGTGCACGTGGTCCAGAAACGGCTCAGATACGATACTTACCATATCCATATTTGATTACCAATCACATATATGAATACGGATACGATTATGCATCAGTAAGAAAAATTCATACTCATATTTACCAAAATTGTATGCGAATATGAATATGCATGGGGAGATATAAGCATATATACATGTGGATACAAAACAGAAAATGAGAAAACTAGCTAACGTTTTAAAAAATATAGTTCATATGATAAAAGAGGGTTCATTAAGTTGTTTGTTACATCTGAAAAGCTAAGATTAGATATCTTGACCATCAAAGTTAAACTCAAATCCATTAATCTAAGGATTAAAACTATTGCAACGGTATGACCAATATATATTCAAATAATTGAGATACGGATCTAGATATTTCACTACCTAACCATATCATATCAGTTATTAATTTAAATAACTATACTTGTATCCATTAGTAACCACATTCATATCCTAACGGATACAGACATTTCCTCAGATACAGATATTTTTGTGCACCCTTAAACATACATCTTGAAGGCTTATTCTGAACAAAAAAAACTACAATACAAGGATATAATGTTAATTTAGCACTTTATTTTTCCATTTTAGTGATAGAATAATTTATTTTGGGACCTTCGATGTTTTGATAAGTTGATGATGTTTTATAGATCCGGTTAGACATGTAATATGGAGTTCTTACAGACGCAAGCCAGATACTAGCAAATGTTTACCTGACATTAGAACGTGATTTACTACATATATTAATAATGAAATCCTTGTAACAATTTAATGTTACATTCAAGCGCATCACTTGTAGAACAACTTATAAGAGAATTAAAAGACTATGAAGTAATGTTATTAAGGGTGCCATGACCATAAACCAAAAATCAACACCCGCTTTCTAAGGAAAATTGGAAAAGAACTTGGTAGTAACTGAGGTGTAGTTAGGGGTGTCCAAAAAGCCCGGAGCCCGGGCCCGGCCCGGGCCCGGAACAGTGCCATTTTTTAATTTTTTTTATTTTTTTTATTTTTTTAATTTTCTTATATATAAAATATATGTATATGTGTATATATATTGTGTATATAATATATATATATATATATATATATATATACTCTCTCTTAGTATATAATTATATATATATGTATATAAATATAATAGATATATAATATTAATATGTGTTGTAGTATAAGAATATAATATATATATAAAAATATATGTATATAATTATAATATATATATAATATATACTATAATATATATTATATATATATAATATAGTATATATATATATATATATATAATATAGTATTATATATATATGTTATAGTCATATAGTATATATATATATATAGTACTCTTCTCTGTAGCTATATAATGTATATATATAGTAACTCTCTCTTATATAAGTATATATATGCTATGAAATAGCTGCTCTGTTAATATATGTATAAGTATATATTAAGTATACAATATATATTAATAGTATATATATAGTATATATATATACTCTGCTCTAGTATATAATTATAATTAAAGGTATGAACTCTCTGCTATAATAAAGTATATATATGTATAATATGCTCTGTTAATATATGTATAAGTATTATATAAGTATACAATTGTATACCTCTACTTATAGTATGTATAATATATGTTATATATATATATAATATACATATATATATATATATATATATGATATATATATATCATATATATATATATATATAATACTCTCTCTCTCTTAGTATACGTTAAGTATATATTAAGTATATTCTCTTATATACTATATATATAATATGTTATAATGTATATATATATAAGAGATAGTATATAAGTCATATATGAAGTATATTCTCTGCTTAATAATACTATATATATATATAATATATGTGATAAGTTATTGTATAAGTATACAGTGGTATACTCTCTTTATATAAGTATCATATCAGTTATCACTCGTCTCGTTACTTTACTTTATATATCTCTGTATATATATATATATGTATATATATATATATACTTATATATATATAATATATATATATATATAGCAGAGAGAGGAGAGAGAGCATGAGAAATGGGTATACGTTGTACGAAGCACAATTTTTATGACTTTGTAGTGATGGTGTCACATCCTTCATCACTCACTACCCGATCCGAGTGAATGCTGCGTCCGCATATGTTGAAATGAGTGGGGGAGGTGGTGACACATCAACTACCAAGGGCATAACTTTTTATGGGCTTGGCACCAAGCCATACCATATTGCTCATATATATAAGATATAAGTATAATGTAAAGTATACTCTCCTCTTATAATTGTATAATATATGTGTGTAGTATATAGAGTTTATAGTGTGTGTGTTTTTTATGGTATATATACAATTTGTTTATGTAATTACTATAAGTATTTACAATTTGTTTATGTATAATATATGTATATGTGTGTCAGTGTGTGTGTGTATATATATACATATACATATATTGAATGACATGAATACTTTGGGCTACTTAGTATATAAGTATATATAAATATAAGTATATTCTCTCTTATATATGTTTATATCTCTTATATAATTATATATATGTATAAGTATGCTCTCTCTTATATATGTGTACAGTGTATACTCTCTCTTATATATATATTTATATTCTCTCTCTCTTAGTATATAAGTATACTTATATATACACATATATAAACATAAACTTATATGTACATATATAAGTATATTTATATAATAGTATAAATACATATAAGAGTATAAATATATATTTATATATCTATACATATATATAAACATAAACTTATATGTACATATAATATAATTATATTTATATAAGAGTATAAATATATATATACTATTATATAAATATAATTTTTATGTTTTATTGTTTTTTAAAATTTTTAAAAAAATAAAAAAATAAAAAAACATAAAAATCCGGGCCGGCCCGGTGTCCGGCCCGGTCGGGCCCGGGCCCGGGCCCGGACCCGGCCCGGACCACCCGGGCCCGGGTCCGGGCTTGGGTTTTGCCCGGCCCGGGCCCGGTTTTCCGGGCCGGGCCGGGCCGGGCCGGCCCGGATGGACAGCCCTAGGTGTAGTGCAAGGGCCAAGTTGAGAAGAATGAAAGTTGGGAGATCAACTTTGGGAACGGAGCCCTAATTGGAGACTAAATTTGCCCAAATAAAATGGATAATTTTCACAAAACTATAAATTTTGGAGTTTCGTATAAACCTACTACAAATATTTTTTTTATTAGAGAAAACTATGATCAACCTTTGAAAATGTAGAGAAATATCATGAACTATTGAGAATTGTTGATAATGGGAATGATTTTGATTAAAGGTCAAACTATCTTCAAAAATATAAGAGAGAATAATATAGATGATACGTAAAGTAAAAATTTATAATAAGATAGTTGCAATAAGAAAAAGTCACAATAGTTTTATGCAAAATCCAAAATTTATGATGGTTTTGCAAACTTCACCCTAATAAAATCATGGCTCCAAGCCTTCGGAATCAAACTTATTCATAATCATCAAAGTAGAGTTTATGAAAAACCATGGTAATGGCTTTTGTAACCTAAGACTCGTACGTAGACAAAATGAGGTTTCATTTTTACAAAGAATGAAGCTATAATTTCAAACATAGAATGAAGCTATAATTTCAAACTCTTGGTAACTAGGTCTTAAAATTAATAAACGAAAGAGTCCCAAATCTAAGTGGATATTTGCATACCTCTAGGCCCTACTGCTATGATTGAAAAGAGGCCCAACCATTGATTGGGCCGAATTCATACTTCTTTTTCTTTCTTTACTTTTTTAATAATTTTGAGTCTTCGATCATTACCCAAAAAAAGTAGAACGCATCTCAAAAATTAAATGTAAGGAAAAGAATGTAATTAGAGAGACACGACTGAATACAATATTGAGGAAAGTTTGAATATTTACAGCGGAGAAAAGGTAACTAAATACAAAATCGTGTAAATAATAAATAAACTCTATTGGTTAAAAATATTTATATAAAATATTCATATATAATTTTGATCTGTAATTGAAAACATTCTAAGTCATTGAGCTTCTTATTTAGGAAAATCAAATTCTTATATAATTTGATCAGTAATTGAAAACATTCTTACTCATTAAGCTTCTTATTTAGGAAAATCAAATTCTTTAATAGAACCTTTAGCTTTCTGGCAGCAAATAAATGATATTTTCATTCAAAGTGAAAAAAGATATCTCATTTGAGGAAGAGTGCGTGGTTTTTGATCTTTTACTTCTATATAGTAAACTTTTTAATCCTAATCTTTTGTTTGTGGCCTGAAAACTTTGGAGTTGAGTCCTTATTATATCTACCACCTGATAGATTTTATAAATATATTATAATTCATATAATTATATCTTTTTAATGATAAAGGTATTTTCTAAGAGTTATATTTTTCAAATATTTTGAACTTTTTCCCATAAAATTTAGATTAAATAAATCCATATTAAAAAAAAGTACATAATAAATCCATGTAAAAGATACAATGAACTACACAGTAAGTCGATTGTCCACTAGTTGGTGCACTTTCAATTACGCTCTTATTTAAAATTGGTAAGTCCAATTCAGATATGTTTTGAGAATAAAATAATCATACATTCACATCAACCCCCCATAACAATATATACTTGACTTCTTTTAATCCTTTTTTTCGTTTTAAAATGTGTATGTCAAAATTTTATCTTTAAATAACATCTTAATCATGCATTTTTCATGGATTCCATGACAGGATATGTTTTGTAAATAATCCCTTCAAAATACCGACTTATCTCCATTCTAAGGTAATATTATTGATACATGTACACTTGAAAACTGAGAGCATTTGTATTTTAGTGTTATGCTTTACACAAATATGATTGCAAAGCTACTCCAAGTCCGATTGTCACAGCGGCGATCATCGGAGAGGGGCCATTGATTTACTCGCAAACACGCGAGTAAGCCCTTATGGATCTAAGCTATAAGGAATAAGAAAAACTTGGGAATATATAAGAACTAGTGGATTGCTTCTTCGGAGAAAACAATGTAGCCGCTCGAAAAGTTTATCTAACAAAGCAAGAAAAAAAATGTAACGATTGTCAGAAGCACCAGTTGAGGCTGTTTCACTTGGGGTAAAAACTATCAATGGATAAAAGGTTGTTTCTAGAGGGAGCGGAGTTAAAACTTTCAAGTAAGGAAAAATTGCTTTGATACCAGTATAAAGATAAGAGGGGTGAGAGGGATTTTCTTGTTGGGGAATTTTAGTCTTCCCGCCTACTACGATCTCCGCAACTCGGAAGCTAACCCACAATCAATATGATAGAAAATAATCTAAATCAAGAAAAAAAAACACCGAGATATTCGTGGTTCGGTCAACCAAATTCAACCTATGTCCACGGGGTAACAATACGAGAAATCTACTATGTATCAGGAAGAACTATAATAAAAATCATTTAACTCTCGTCTCTCAATCTCTCTACCTCACATACATAATCAATTCTCATATTTTCTCCAAAACTAACTCCTTACAATCTTCTGAATGGACAAAGACTGCGAAACCTTCTCCTAATGATGCAATCCTTTACACGGACAAAGACTACGAAACCATCACATTCGCACAATATTCTTTTATCAGGCTACACCCTCTTCTAACCCTAGATTACAAAAATATTTTCTCTCTCTCATTTGCTTGGTTTTTCCTCCAATAATAGAAGAATATATATAGGAAAACCAAAACTCTATTTTTAGTCTAACTTCCTAAATAGAATAGGATTCAATCTCCTAATCATGATAAGACTCAATCTCCTAATCATGATAGATCTCTAATCCTATCTAAATCTCATGAAGCTATACAAAGAATCAAAGAAAAAATCACAACATTTCTTTTGGGATTCTGTTGATAGGTTTTTGTTTTGTGTGATATTCCAATAGAGTTCCATCTCTAGTTATAGGGCATTCCCGACTATCACTTCGTTCTAAAAATCCACCCACTATACAGATTTATATACCAAAATCTATAACCACTCAACTAATCCACAACCCAATATTCTCTCGACAAATATCTTTTATTGAGATAGTGGTTAATTTGATCAAATTTGACCAGTTTAAAATAACAATAATACCATCCATCCGTAGATAAATAAGAGCACAAAGTAGAATGTGAATCTTTATTTATTAGGAAGAACTTAATTGAGCAAATTTTCATATGAGATCTAATTGAGAAAAACCTTTTGTTTTGGAATGAGATTTTGTTTAGCGGTGGAGGACGATTTCATCAGGAATAGATGATGAGCCATCTTTTTAGTCATTAAATATTGCATAGGGGGTTATTTGTAGGATGCAAAGAACCATTAGTATATATGAATCACTTAGGCATTAATCGGGCGGGTAAAGAGATGCTATGCCCGTACCACATGGGCCAACGGGCTGGAGTGTCACTCCAGCCCCGTTTACTTGCGCGCGCACACATGGATATATATAGTAATTACATTGTGAGATAGTGCATTGAAATCTTATCATAAGCTAGACTATAATCGGCTCATCAAGTTCATGATGGACACTATACATATTGTTCAAAACATCATCAAATGTATATAGGAAAACTTTCACACATTTTAGAATCTTCTAGAATATAAATCAAACTAGTTTAAGTTGTTGATTTTCAAGCAACATAACAACTGTCCCTTCTATAAAAAGCTAAAATAATAATATAAAATTTTTGAAAACAATAGAATTTTTTCTATATATAGATTATGATGAGTACAAACACGATTGGTGATGTCGATCATCATTTTGGGTAGCCTATTGGGCTAGCTCACGATAATAATTTGAGCTCACCATCTCATTATATCACACATCACACACACACATAACACACACAACACACACACACACACACACACAGCACACACACATAATATACTATATATATTACTATATATATATATTAGCTATATATATATATAATATTATATGATTATATATATACTATTATAGTTTTAATATATTAATGAGAAAAATGGTTATCGCTTGGTACAAGCCCAATTTGTGGGCTTGGTAGTGATGTGTCACATCTCCCATGCCACTCAATACCCATGTGAATGTTGGTCCCATCTACTTCTGAATGAGTGGAGGGGAGGCTGACACATCACTACCAAGCACAACTTTTTTGTGCTTGGGTACCCAAGATACCCATATTGTCTCTATATATATATTATTAGTATACTATATTTTATATATATTATATATATATAGTATATATATATCATATATATACTGATATATATACTATACATACATAACATACATCACCATACATAACATCATGTGTAATATATGTATACCCGTGCGACATACATACATACTGCTAGTAAATATCGTATACATATATACCATAACGTGTATAAGTATACATATACATGTCTATATGTATACATATATACCACTACGATGGGGGGTATAGTATACATATAACCATTTTGGGGTTTTAATATGTCAGACATAACTACATGTATATGTCAGTATGTATAGTATATATCATATATACTATATATATATATATATATCATATATAATAGTAATCAGTATACTATATACGTATGATATAATAAATAATATTTAGTATCATGTACTGTATTAGCTTCGTTTTGCAGAACACATAAATTTCAATGATCTTTCAACAACGACCTTTCTAATTTAAACAAATTCCATTCAATTTGATCATGCGAGAACACTTGCTCTAGGGGAACAGAGAAGAACAACAAAACTCTTGACTTTTACATTATAAATCCCATCATA
>NC_033801.1:70049293-70175688 GCF_001876935.1 Asparagus officinalis | reverse complement strand
ATTTTTACATTATAAAATCCATATAAGAAGTCAAAAGTATAAAATAATTTAGTTACGTGTATATTATTATGTGTTAGTAGGTTGTCCAAAAGTTACTACGGATAGCTGATCCTCACAAAACACTGACTAGCAACCTATCTAATTCTTTACTCCATATCATTGTGAAGATGGAGAAGAAAGATGATGGGTTTCAGAATCCTCATTTCTTCAAGCCTCTCTTGCCCGATTTCTCAAAGAGACTGATGTTTCTTACTCTGCTTTTGTCAAGCAGATTGTGAAAGAGAAATTCAAAACAAAGAAAACGCAGACGAAGGTTACAATCTGATAACATTTTGCAACAACTAATGAAAGTTATAATTTGACGACTTTCACGATAGTATATGAGAGTTACAAATTGATGACTCTCATATTATCAAGAGCCAAATTCAAGGATTATAACATGATGATCCTTGCAAAGTTCTAGCAAAAGAGATTATAAATTGACGATCTCTTCAAACCAAAATACGGGGGTCATCCCCGCGTTTCAATCTCAAAATGCGGAGCTCACCTCCGCATTCCAAATGCCAAACGCGGGGCTCACCCTCGTGTTTCAAGCTCCAAACGCGGAGCTCGCAACCGTGTTTCATAGGTTAAATGCGAGGGTCGTATGCTGAATGCGAATCTCACGTTTGACCAACTTAAACACGTTTTAAATGGTTCCAAAACTGTTTTACACAAAATAAGGGCATTAAACACTAATTAAGGAGTGATTTAAGGGGTCGATTACACCCGTTAAATACTTATAAATAGCTGAGAAGTCAGCTACAAAAAGTTTTCTTGGGATCATCTTGGTGGAACAATTGGAGCTTGAAATAACTTCGTTGGAGCTTAATTTTTGCTTTTGAGAAAGTTTTTTGGGTGCAGCTTTTGACTTGGTTCTTTGGCTAAAAAAGGATTCATTTACTTTCTGAAATCAACTCTTTCTCAGAGTTCATAACTCGTTTAGAGTTTAAACTTGCCCTACAAGTTCTTCTTAACTCCTTTAGAGTTCTAAACTTGCTTTGCAAGTTCTTCCAAACTCGGTTAGAGTTCAAAATAGACAAAGTACCATAAGGCTGCTTGCTTGGATCGTCAACGGGATACAAGAATCAAACTCTCATCGACACTAAGAAGGACCCAGTTTTAAACAAAGGATAGGATGTCCATCGAGATCTTCTCTCTTTTGTAAATAGGGAAACCGATAAAAAAATTATAATTTCTTTTTCTAAATCAGTTAGAAAGAGATTACTGTGAGAGATTATATTCATTCTTTTCCTAAGTCGGTTAAGGAGATTAATGCAAATTTATTTCTTAATTTTTCTAGCATTTTTTTCCACAAACAAAAGATGGCGACTCCGTTGGGGACTACCTTTTTCACTAATAAAGAAGTGGTGGCGCAATCTAACACAAAACTCGCTGGAACAATAATCAAAACTCCGACCATGGAGTTTGACCAAGCTAAGTACGAGGAGTTTCTCTCTCCCGGATCTCTTAGCCCTAAGGCTATGCGCAAGATCCGTAAAGTCTCTAAGGAGACTTCTTTTGACTCATCAAAGGAACATCTCTCTATTTGATCTCACTGTTCATACAACCCATCTGCAGAAGGAGGAGACTCAGCTCTAATTGAACTTGACAATCGTGTTAGAGGCCTTACACCCATACCAAAAAAAAGGTATCGGGTCGCAAGAGGCCCATTAATGCAAACAACCTGATTAGTACAGATGGTGATATCGCTACAAAAGCCTTAAATGAGGCTAAAAAGAACACTGCTCATGAAGGAGGAGATCCCTATGATGAGTACAACTCCGTGAAAGACGATCTTCTAACCAATGCGAGCTCCGTGTTTGTAAGCCTCAACACAACCCTGAGGTACATATTTCTTCTTCAGAATGTGAGCCTCGCATTGATGTGCCCAAACACGAGCCTCACGAATGCCAGAATGAACGAAACCCTCAATGGCGCGTTTCAAAACCAAAATGCGGACCTCAGGACTGCGTTGCTCAACCAAAATGAGACCCTCACATTTCCATTATCAAACGCGACCCTCGTGTTTCTACTCTTCAACGCGGCCCTCACATTTAAATGTTAAAATGCGACTCTCGCATTGCTAATACCAAATGCGATATGATCCATCGCGTTCAAAAAGACAAACATGGATTTACGATCCATGTTCACCAAGAGCCAGTCCCGTTTAATGGTAGATAGGGGGTTCCAATTCAAACCTCACTTTCAGTGAGTAACTCTTCTCGAGTTCTCATAATAGACTTGAGAGAGATGATACCGAGAGAAAGACCATTACAACGAGTTTCTCATTCATGTCAATGTGAGCGACTTATTTCTGCGGTCCTCTCGGGATGCTAATGTTGTGCATCCGCACTAAGACAGTCGGTGTTCGACCGATTGACAAACGTTATCCTACCCAATAAGCGACGACGTTTCCACAAAAAAGAACTATGGAGAATGAATATCCTGGGGTTACAATCAATATGATGGGTAGAGGAAAATCATCAGTCCCTAGCTCCGATGAGTCTGAGACAAACCGGCCTCCTCGCTTCAAAGAGATCCTGAGTAGGTTTGAAAGAATCTATCAAAATACTCAGACTCGGAAGGGGATTATACCGCCTGTCGACTATCGAAGATTGGATAGAGGAACTAATTGTGATGATGAACATTCAGGCATTGTAGAGTCTCAGTCCTCTAGTTCTTTTGGAGAATGTGAGAGTACTGCTTATATGGCAGGGAATTGTGAAGATCTGGCAAGGAGACTAGATGAGCAGCAAGCAATGATCAGGTCTCAACAGGAAACCATAAATGAACTTCGGGGCCTGGTGGCAAAAATTGTTGTGGATAGGGCCAAATCTAAAAAAGAAGACTCGCCACCTCAGCATGAATCTTACCGAAAAGTAAGAGCATCTTCATCAAAGGGGAAAGAAAAAGTATTTGAGACTTCTGATCAAGAAGCTCACCATATAGAATCTTCCTCTGAAGAAGAGAAAGAGGCTGAAAATGAGCAAAATCCTCAGTCTGCTAAGATGGAAGAACTAGAAGCCGACCTCAATACTATTGCTAATAGGAGCGAGCTCCAAGAGGAGGGAGTTGTGAGACTTTATCCCGCTGAGTGGGATGCGGCCCCTTATCCTCCAAAATTCAAAGTACTAACCCTACAAACTTTTGATGGCATGGGATATCCGAATCGACATATCTATTATTTCAAGTCGTAGATGAGGAACGTGATAGCAAATGATGACGTGCTGACTCATCTATTCATTGGTCTCAAGGGGGTCGCCTTCGAATAGTTCATGAAACTTCCTGCAAGATCTATCCAGAAGTGGGTAGATCTAGAGAGGTTATTCTTAGCTAGATTCTTCGAAGATGATACAGAAGTCTCTGTCTCTTCCCTTCTCATCACTAAGCAAAAGAATGGGGAGTCTATTAAAACCTTCATCAAAAAATTTTGAAGCATGGCTCTGCGATGCCCATCGGGTATGACACATGCTACTCTGGTAGAAACCTGTTGGCCCAATTTACAGACCAACCTCCTAGCCTAAATGGGGGTTGCAGAATGTTATTTCTAGAAATACCTAGTTTCCCAAGGCGAACAAGCCGAAGAAATTGTTGTCCGGGTTAAAGGCATAGAGGTTGGCTAACAAAAGTAGCCGGCACAACGTAGTCAAGGCAATACTTCTCGATCAAAGGGGAAATATACTATGACCACTGAAGCTAATACTCGAGTGCTACCTACTAAGCATTGCAAGGTATTGAGTCAAGCAAGAGTGCCCAAGTAGTACTCCTTCAAAGAGGATCATGTGATCACTTTGTTCAAGTTACTTCAGAAGAATAACAAGTTGAAGCTTCCTGAAGTGAAGGGACCTGAAGAGATGGGAAAAGTAGATGATCCTAACTATTATCTCTACCATAGAATGCTTGGGAATCCAACAAAGAAATGCTATATCGTTAAGGATATCCTGCAGGATTTGGTTGACGCCGAAGTGCTCAAGTTGAAGCCCGAACAGAAGACTGTATCTACCAATACGTTATTAGTCTAATTTGAGGATTTCCCACCCTTTGCAACTCCCAATGGTGTTATCCCTATCCCTAAGGGAGAGCTGCACCTAAAAAATACTGACCCACATGGTCACAAAGATAAAGGATTAGTACCCATTACTACCCCGAAAGGAGAAATAATGTGGGTTCATCCTGATTTGCTTGATTATCAGCAGTGGACAAGTAAGTCAGGAAAGAAAAGGAGAAATAAGGCTAAATCTGCTAATATAATTAGCCCTTTCCTGAATGAAGATGATGTACATCTGGTTCCTCCCACCGACTCAGAAGAGGAGAGAACTGTTCTTGTAGCTAAGCAGGAAGCAAATCCTGGGGCAGGCACCAGGTCAAGAAAGACATACTTAAAAAGGTATGATCAGGCTGCTCAAGAAGAAGAAAAATAGGTTGAGAAGGTTAGAGGTACAGTTCTCAAGAAGCCAGCAGATAAAGGGAAGCAGAAGGAGGTTCGCTATAACAAGAACCTTCTTCAGCAAGAAACTCAGGGGTCAAGTACCCCCTTCCGTTTAAATGTCATGGCGTAACTAGCCAATATTCCTACCATGATCACTCTCTATGAGCTCCTGAGGCTATCCAAGTCTATGAGAAGAGCCCTCATTGAAGCTTTAATAGATACAGAGAGCTTTATTACACAAGTTCTTATAGTCCCAGAAGCTACAGGAGGACCTTTTTGTGCACAATACTTGCAAGCTGCAAAAAGTCTGCCATATATATCATTCACACATGAAGATATGCAAATCAAACACAAGCATGACATGCCTTTATACTATACAGGGTACATTAAGTCTTTCGAGATCAATCGTGTCCAGGTTGACCCAGGCTCCGCACTTAGCATTATGCCGTACAGGGTTATGCAATACTTAGGGATTCCTCTACATAGGTTAAGCTCCACCCAGACTACTATCTTTGCCTTCAATGCTAACAGCACCCGACCATTAGGCAAGATCAAACTCAGGTGTCAGATTGACGATCTTAAGTTAGAAGTAACTAGTTATATTATAGATACGGACACATCCTACAATTTACTATTGTGATGGCCCCGGATTCATACGAATCGCAATATCCCGTCTACCCTTCATCAAGTAATGAAATACGCCAATGATGAAGAAGAAGTCAGAACCTTGATTGTTGAGAGGAAACCGTTAAAGGGGGTGGAAAACGTCCATACTGACTCAATCTTCTATCTAGACTCCCAAGAACCGGAATAGTTGAAGAATAATCCTGACAGTGGTAACGAAGCAGACATAGAACCTGAGCCCGAGGAAGAGTGTCTGTGGGAGTTAGATCTGAATGTAATGAGCCAGAATGAGCTCAATAATAATAATGTATTCGATGAGGGAGAGTGGTATATTAATGAAAATTTGAATTTGGCTTACTTGTCTCATGTGTGCTCTGAATGTGAAAAAACAGAGACTGATACATATGCATGTATAGAACAATAGCATACATTATATGCCAAGGCATCACTTAATCTTCTGCTCAAATCATCCTTTGCTACATTTGAAGAGATAGAAGGCGCACATAAGGCCTTCTTCCTAGTCCCGACTAAGAAAAAAGGCCAAAAACTAATCTATTTTGGGAAAGTCAACTCTAAACTATCCAATCAAAAAAGTTTAGAGGATGACCTCGAATTCCCATAATTCCATCACTATGGGCCTAAGTCCCTTCATATGATGAGGAATATGGATTATGATTTTGATAATCGGGAAGGTTTAAACTTCAGGATAGGAAGGCGAGCACCAATTTGATCTTTCACTCCAGAAAGAAAACCTCCTGATTATTATCATAAAACTGGGAGAGGATTAGGCTATGTTTTAACTCCTCCCTCAAAAAATGAACCCGAGGAATGTTTACATCAAGATCATTCATCTGGAACATCATTATGGGAATCCGATGTTAGCGTTGGTACAATCTTCAAAGGCATGTCTATAAATATGACTTCAACTAGTCATCCAGATAATAATGAAGAGGATGATAAAAAAATGATAGAATCAGCCAATGACCCTTGGATCAAACACCTTAACATTTTATGGGATATGCGCTTTGAACAACATGAGACGCCCACTGAAGATAAGGTGATCCAGATAAATATGGGAGATGAAACTAATTCCAAACCAATTTTTATAAGCGAAAGCTTATCACCATCTGAGAAGGAAGACCTTATATCTCTCATCCGAGAATATATAGATATTTTCACTTGGAGTTATGAAGACATATCTGGTCTTGATACAAAGGTGGCCATGCATTGTCTCAACATCGATCCGGATGCAAAACCCGTTAAACAACAACAATATCGGTTCCGTCCGGAGATTATGGAAGCAATTGAATCAGAATTCAAGAAGCTCATCGATTTAGGTTTCATTAGGGAGGAACAACACCCTTATTAGGTGACCAACATTGTTCCTGTACCCAAGAAAAATGGTAAGGTCAGAATTTGTATCGATTTTTCATGACCTAAACATTGCTTGTCCAAAAGACGAAATTTCACTCCCCATCACAGATGTTATGAATGATAATACTTGTGGGTATGAGAGAATGTCTTTTATGGATGGATTTTTAGGATACAACTAAATCAAAATATATCCTGAAGATAAAAAACATATAGCTTTCAGAACACCACTAGGGATATATTGTTATATAGTAATGCCTTTCGGATTGAAGAACACTGGTGCAACCTATCAGTGCGCCATGAATAAAATTTTCCATGAACATCTTTGCAAAAGGGTAGAATGTTACATGGATGATATTGTGGTGAAGAGTCAAAAGAAGGCGATTATCTTTCAGATCTGAAGATAATGTTTGACATTATGTGAATACATCAGCTGAAGATGAATCCAACTAAATCTTTCATAGGGGTAGCTAGTGGTAAATTCCTTAAATTTATAGTCACGTCTAAAGGGATTTTCCTCGATTCAGAAAAGGTTCGTGCCATCCAAGAAATGCCGCCTTCGAAGAACATCAAAGAACTCAGAGGCTTACAAGGCAAATTGACTTATATCCGAAGATTCATATCAAATCCCTCGGGTCGTTGTTAGCCCTTCACCAAATTGATGAAGAAATGAGTATCATTCATTTTGGATGAAGACTACTAAAAGGCATTTCAGGAGATCAAACAATAGCTCACTTAGCCACCCATCTTAGTGGCCTCGGTATCAGGAAAACTATTCCTGTTTTATGTGAGAGCCATGAACCATTCTCTTGGGGCTTTACTAGCCTAGAACAACGATCAGGGTCATGAGCAGGCAATCTACTACCTCAACAGAATCATGATTGGTGCAAAACACAGGTACAATCCGGTAGAAAAAGAGTACCTTGCCTTAGTGTTCACCGTCCAGAAAATATGACACTACCTAGTTGGACAAACGATCCATGTTATTTCCAAAGTAAATCCATTGAAGGTACTCATGACGAGACCGCCTTGATTGAACTACCATCTTGCAAAATGGGCGATACTTCTATCACAGTATACCATGCAATTCATGCCTCAGAAGGCTATTAAAGGACAAGCTCTAGCAAACTTCTTAGCTGATAATCAGGTATCCGATTCTTCCAAATTATACGAAGATTTACCAAATGAGGTTGAAGAAGCTTGCATAACTCAAGAAGTCATGCAAGTAAGGAAATTGTTCTTCGACGGTGTGTCTAGAGCAAGACCTGACATAGGAATCACCGCTGGTGTGGGGGTCGTACTCATTTTCCTAAGTGGTCATGTGATCCTAAGAAGATTTTCCTTAACCGAGCCCTGCACCAGCAATGTAGCATAGTACAATGCTTTGCTATTAGGGATACAGTTAGCAAAGGAGCTCAACATTTGATATCTTGAAGCTTAGGGTGATTCTTAACTCATCATAAATAAAGTCTAAGGATAATACGAAGTGCGTAATGAGGATCTAGTCCCATACCACTTCGTAGCATTAAACTTAGCCCAAAAGTTTGAGGGATTCTTTATTAGATACATTCCGCAGTCCAAAACGCCTATGCGGATGTAAATCCCCGTAAATTTGAGTATATTATGATAAATAATTTTTAATATATTATACTATGCTAAATAACATATTTTTAATGTTTGAGTACATTAGGAATTGATTTGAGATCAATTTGACATACATATTTTCGAGTATTAGAATGAATCAGTTTGCATAGGCAAACAGACTCAGTGTAGTCAACTAGTGCTCTTAGTAGTCGACTACTCTGAGCCTGTAAATAGTTTACAAAAACTTGAGTTGAGCTTAGTAGTCAACTACTAAGCTTAGAAGTCGACAAGCGGGAAATTTCCCAATGTGTGTAGGTTTGGTATCGGGCTGATTTTGTTTGTTTCGAACCCGACCGTTAAACTATGTGTATATACTCATTTGAAACCCTAATTTCCTCACCTTTTATGAGAAATATCAGCAGCCTCTCACCTCCTTCAACCCTAACCCTAAAAGTGTGAGTTTTGGGTGTGTTCTTGATGCGTTTGTCGAGGGGAAGGTAGATTTTTGCCGTTTTGGAGAAGAGGGATCTTGCATGCACGTGTTCAGGAGATCAACAATACTTTGAGGCAATATTATCTTCGTCCAAACCCATCCCCATAGATAAATAGCTAGTTTGAGATGTAAATTTTGTTTTTCACATGCTTAAATCCTAACCCGAGGTGTTAAAGTTTCATTTTTGATGATTAATCTTAACCGTATGCTAGATCTGAAAGTGGTACCTTTGCTGTTAATGATGAAAATATGATCATGATCAATAGGGTTTATGTTAACTTTATTTTTAACATGATAATTGTGTTTAACTCATGAGTAAAACCTAATTAGTTGTAAATTGAGGTTTCTTCTAAGCTAATTATGCTAAAAACCTAAGTTTGTGATACCTAAGACAGATGAACATGTATAAACGAAATTTTGCTTCTGTTCATGAGTAGTTAACATCATGTGTTGATATTGTCATGGTTTAATTAAGAGATAATTTTAAAATTTTGATTAATTAGGATGTTAATTCCTAATTAGAGAAAATTAAGAGATTGTTTCATGTTCAAGATGATTTCTTATATTTTGATGAATATTAAATATTTTATTAAATCACATGAGAAGTATAGTTGAATGATAAATCCTATTCATGTATGAAAGAATGCATATTTTGACAGGATTGTCAACTACTAAACTTAGTAATCGACTACTCATGCCTAGTTTAGGTTTACAGAAACTGAGTTAGTATAGTATAGTCGACTAATGTGCTTACTAGTCGACTACTAAGTTTAACACTGCAATTACAAAGTCTAGATGGACTCAGTGTACTTGACTACTAAGGATAGTAGTCGACTACTAAGACTTTTTCCTGAATATTTTGATACTTTGTTTTGAGATGCGATCGTGGGGTTAAAGTCGCACAATAGTATATGTATAGACATGAATATATATGAATAATATCGTGGCACACACATGAGTATCCCAAAGGGGATTTGACAGGTGTTGGGTGATTACACTTGAGTTAGAGTACTTTATACACATGTCGGATATCGTTAATGAGCTTAACTCAGTACTATATAAGATAGTGCATCGGTATACTAGATTTATACAGTTTATGCATGGGATGGATATTATTGATGAGCTCAGTTTAGTACTACGTGGGGGTAGTGCATCGATATTCCATTTGTACAGGTCATTGAGTCAAGTTTGGATGCTTTGTCTAGCAGTTTGTCTGCTCGAGGGTGCGATGAGGCTTGTGAGCCGTCTTTTAGGATAACTATAAGGTAGGCCGTCCCGCACTCATATTACATACTAAGATCGTGATGAAACTAATGAGCCGTGTACATTTATTTAGGATATCTATAGGGTAGTCCGTTGTGTATGATACTACGATGAGACCAGAATCTTGCAAAGAGTTGTAATGATATGATTATTTGATAGCCTGAGTTTTGGTGGATACCAAGAGTGTTTATGTCACACTGTTGAATATATATATGACTGAGATACCTTACTCTTGTGAGTACATGAGAACTGTATACTGATGTTCATTATGGTGTTTTATTTTTCCAATGATGCTTCTCTTCATAGTTCGGGATTAATATTTAGATATTTACAGTTTGAGACATATGGTATATACATGAGGGTTTCTTTGTTTGGATTATTTAGCTAGACGTACTACGTCTCGTGCTGTAGATTTCTAAGTATTAATACCATTAGATACGTGAAGAATAATGTAGATAGACTATGCTTAATAGATAGCTCCTCCACTACATCTAGCAGCCCTTCCTCTAGGGGTAGATGGAGGTAATCTTGGTTTAGTGCTCTGACGCTCTTGTTGTTATTTTTTTACTTTAATTTCCCTTTCAGGCGGTTTAGAGCTTCGGAGAGCCGTAAGGTTAAGGACTACCTACATAGTCGCCGTCACTTAGACATAGTAGTTGAGACTCCACTGTAGTTGACTTCAGGCTCAGACATTAGAGTTTATTTCTTATTGTAAAGGCTGTAAGCCTTAGTACAATTTTTATGTGGTTCATGTTGAGACACTTTTAAGTCATCAGATGTATTCCAGATTTATCAGTTGAGACATGAGTGGCACTTATGAGATTTATCATGTTGAGACATCATGTCTATTATATTTAATACCTTCTTTTGCCTACATTATACCTGTACTTTATTTTTGATTCCACTAGAGGATATTACTGTGATTGGTGAAATATGTTACTACATAGTGTGGATGCATGACAGGTTTGACATCTCTATGCTCACCTTGGACTGAAGCCATGTATGAAAACAGGGCGTCACAATTGGTATCAGAGCTCTAGTTTCAGTATCTTTAGGATCATCTTGTGGCGAGTCGTGAAGCTAGAATAAAGTTTTTTAGGATTGATGTATAGAGTCTGATTAGAATTCCAAGAATGAGTGAGGACCTTATATGCGTATACCTCAAAAATTATAAATTTTTTTATTACTATCTTACTTCATTTGAAAATTATTTGCGTGAAATTACGATACGACTTTTCTTATTGCTCTACGTTATATATGTTATTGTCTGAGGTCTCATAACTGCATCTTATAAACTCTCTTACTGGAAATTTATAGATGGTCGGATGAGGACATGGACAGAGAGTATCCCATGCTCAAAGAGAGAGAGAGAGACAGGATGAGTCGGAACCCGAGCCACAGCAGACTCTACCTGAGCAACAGCAGGCTCCACCCGAGCAGCAGCAGGCTCCACTTGAGTCGTAGTGGGCTCCGCAGTACCTCATAGATCTTATGGAACCTATAGCAGCTAGGCTAGTAGTGCTCGAGGAGAGAGTGGCGAGCCAAACTCCACTAGTTGCACCACCGCTTGTAGTTCCACCGTCCGTGATTCAAGCTATCCCTATTTTAGAGGAGTCCTCAGATGGTACACCAGGAATCACCCCACCATTAGTTGCAGCTACAGAGAAGGAGGCTTGCCTTTTCCTAGTCGATAGGTACCAGAAGATGAGCACACTAGAGTTTTAGGAATCATCAGATTCACTTGTAGCCTACAAGTGGAAGGAAGATGTGGGGAATATTCTTGACTTGCTTGATGTGGATCCAATCCAGAAGCAAAAGTTAGCAACCTTCAGCCTAAAGGGTGATGTCAAGGGATGATATAGGCTTCATTTCACCCCAGAGCAGCGAGTAACACTGTCATGGGAGGATTTTAACTATTTTTCGACGAGCAGTACATCTCTTCCGTGGCACGAACCAGGAAAGAGCTTGAGTTGACCAAATTGGAGCAGGAAGACATGTCTGTGGCAGATTACGAGAGCAGGTTCGTGAGTCTACTTCGATTTACAGGCATGTGGCATTTAGGAGAGCATCAGACTCAGATGTTTCTTATGGGGCTTTGTCCAAGCCTTAGACACTACCTCATGTCCAGGAGGTTCCGCTCAGTTAGAGAGGTAGCTAATGCAGCTATTGCACAGGAGATAGAGGTTGCAATGTTCCAGAAGAACAAGGAGGGTAATGTTGAGTCAGGAAAGCAGAATGACAAGGTCAAGGGCAAGAGACCTTTCGCCGGACCTGGAGGACCCCAGCCGCGGGGTAAGGATTTTTAGCACTAGCAGCAGGGGCAGAAGGGACCACCACATGATCAGAGAGTGCCTTAGCAGCACAAGATTCAGGGTGCATGTTACAATTATAATAATATTGGGTATAAGGCCAGGGATTGTCGTAGTGCTCAAACAGGAGGCCAACAGGGTAGAGGCCAGGACCAGCAGCAGGGTCAAGGACATGGGCAACAGTAGAACCATGGACATGGTCAGCAACAGTAGGGCCACAGTTACAGCCAACAACAACAGATTATAGAGGAACCACCTGTCGTTTTGAGGATTGAGGGGTCAGCAGGCTAGATTCGAGCGATTCAGGAAGTTCCTCAGGGTCAGATAGACCCATATGTTCCAGTGCTAGTAGTGTAGCAGGTGCCGGTCACTGGTAGAGTCTATGAAGTCATACAACGTAATCATGGTGCGAGTGGAGCCATAGTGGAAGGTACATTTTTAGTAAATTCCTTTCCATCTTGGATCTTGTTTGATTCAGGAGCTTCGCATTCTTTTATCTCTCATACCTTTATGGATAGGCTCCAATTGATTCCACATCCTTTAAATATACCGTTATCCATCTCTACTTCTTTTAGGGGAGGTATATCTATTAGAGAGTATCTGTAGGAGATGTGTCATTAGTCTAGATGAGTCCGAGTTCATCATCGACCTGATTGTTTTGTGGATGTCGGAGTTAGACATCATTCTTAGTATGGATTGGGTATCATCCTACCATATCAGTATTGACTATTTTGCTAAAACAATCAGCCTGAGGGCATCTAATGGGTCTGAGTTGATTGTAGCGGCCTCACAGGGCAACCATATTGCGGAGTCATTTTTAGCGTACGTCGAGGAGATGATGCTGAGGGACCGGAGTGATGATTTGAACGAGACTAGAGTTATCTTAGACTTTTAGGATATCTTTGAGGACATACCTGGGTTACTTTCGGTGAGAGAAGTTGAGTTCTGCATAGAGTTGCACCTGGGCATAGCACCAATATCCCGAGCACACTATCATATAGCACCTACTGAGATGAGAGAGCTACAAGCCCAGTTAGATGAGTTCTTATCTCAAGGTTTTATTCGTCGGAGTCATTCTCCATGGGGGGAACCAATCCTTTTTGTGAAGAAGAAGGATGGTAGCATGCGTCTGTAAATAGATTATCTTGATTTGAACAATGTCACTATCCGGAATAGGTATCCACTATCAAGGATTGATAACTTGTTTGACTAGCTACAGTGAGTGCAACACTTTTCAAAGATTGATCTTTGTTCTGGCTATCATTAGTTGCAAGATAGGGAGATGGATATTCCCAAGTTCACTTTTCCGACTCGATATGGGTCTTTCGAGTTCCTTGTCATGCCATTTGGGCTGATCAATGCACCCTCATTATTCATTGATTTAATGAATTGGGTCTTTCGTCCATACTTGGACCAGTTTAGGATTGTTTTTATCGATGACATCCTTATATATTCGAGATTGGAGTTAGAGCACGAGAAACATATTTGTTTGGCATTGCGGACTTTGCAGGAGTGTCATCACGGACTTGCTGCTTTGAGGTGTTCATTACATCGAGACCTTTACATCCTCAGTAAGTTTGACTTCAGACCAGAGATTTGCAGGAGCAGTGAATTTTTGGGAGCTATGTCAGTACAGCCATCTTGGAGTGACATAGTGGTCAGAGCTCAGCTAGAGGGCTCTTGGATTGAAACTTGCAGGAGGAAAATTTCCAAAGAGCCCAAAGCTGATTGGACTATTAGAGCAGATGGAGACGTTCATATGAAGGGCCAATTAGTCATGCTGAACAATCCTTAGCTAAAGAAGGATTTATTTGATGAAGCGCATCATACCAGGTATACGGTGCATCTAGGCACTACGAAAATATACAAGGATCTGAAGAGCATTTTTGGTGGAGTGACATGCGTAGGAATATTTCAGAGTATGTAGCTAAGTGTTTTACCTGCCAGCAAGTGAAGACAAAACATCAGAGACCTGTAGGAACCTAACAGCCTTTATCCATTCCTGAGTTGAAATGGGCAGATATTTCTATGGACTTTATCATGGGTTTGTCGAGGTCGAGCAAAGGGAATGATTCCATTTGTGTGTTAGTCGATCGTCTGACGAAGTCAGCATATTTCTTACCTATGAAGACGACTTACCTGACAGAGACTTATGTGAGGATTTTCATTTGGGACATAGTTCATTTGTACAGAGTCCCAAAGACTACTGTATCAGATCGAGGCTCAGTTTTTACAACCACTTCTGAAGGAGTTTCTAGAATTTATTCGAGAGCGAGTTATCATATAGTAGCGTTTTCCACTCATAGACGGATGGTCAGACGGAGAGAGTGAAGCAGATATTGGAGGATATGCTTCGAGCTTGCATTATTGATTTCCAGGATAGTTGGGAGGACCATATCCTATTGATTGAGTTCGTTTATAACAACAGTTATCAAGCGACGATTGGTATGGCTCCGTATGAGGTATTGTATGGAAAGCCTTGTAGATCCTCGATTTGTTGGGTAGAGCCGGAGGATAGCTTATTACTTGGACCGAAGCTTGTGAGACGGACTACAGAGAAGATAGCAGTGATTCTAGAGTGCATCCTTACAGCATAAGTGTTAGACCCTAGAGTGGGGTGATTAGGGTCTTATGCTAATCTAATCCCGATTAAAAGCTAATTAAAATAATATTGATTAATTTGTTCTTACAAGAATGATATGAGATAGATATGAATAAGAACAATAAGAATATGCACAAATAATATATAAGCCAAGCAAAACACAAACACAAACACACGATATGTTTACGAGGTTTGGTCACCACGACCTACGTCCCCGCTCCTCACCTCGAGGAAATATCCACTATCATAATCCGGTTTGGAAGCCGGAACTTCTACACACTCGGTTTACAAGTTCACCAAAAACTCTCACACACCAAATACTATGCAATCACACTTTACATACTAAGTGTAGGAACCTAGCCCGTGTCCTCCTCCTCAAGTGCTCGGATGCAACCTCTCCCTAGGTTCGTCAACCGACGCCACTCCTATTGGATTCAACCCCGTCTCTCGCCTCACACTTCTCTCGGTGTACAAGTGTATTACAAGTGATACTCACAATAAAAGATAAATACCATGATTTTTTCTCAATAACAAATGAGAACACAATGAAGCTCACACTCACTAAATCACACCCTACAACCCACACTAAATAGTATGTAAATATTAAGCTCAATATGTGTGTGTGATAACAGTGAATGAAAATAATACAACTCAATAAATATTGCTAATGAAATAAAAATGGAATAGTAAGCTATATAAGAGTTTAGAAAACTTCTCAAACAAGAAGAACAGTAGATGATGATCCCAATAGGATTTGAAAGCCACTTCTTGTTGTAGGAAAACTTCTTTTTAAACAGACTGATGAAATCAGCTTAAACAGCTATTTTAAACACTCTTAATATTTTGTTAAACACAAAACTTAGATTTTTAAAAGAGAGCAACAATGCGGTATTTATACCCTCTCAAATATCAACCAAAAACCAACTTGAAAAGACTAAAAAGTCCCCAGAGAGCCGTTGTGAAAATAGCCGTTAAAAACCAATGATTAAATCGGCGGGGGGGCCCAGAGAGCCGTTGTGAAAATAGCCGTTAAAAACCAATGATTAAATCGGCGGTCGACCGTGGAAATCTCACGGTCGATCGTGAAACTCTCTTGCTGGATCACGGTCGACCGTCACAGTCGACCACGGGCACAGAAAAGTCAAATGCTGAAAGATAACTTCCGGCGGTCGACCGTGGCGGTCGACCGCAAACTGATACTTGGCATTGACAGGTTTTTGGGCCAAATTTGAAAATATTAAATCAATTCCAAAAATAATAAAACTTTGGGGAAAGTTTCTAAATGATAAAATGAACATGTTAGAAAAGGAATTTTTGGAAAAATAATTTTTGTTTGCAAAAACGTACTGTTTTTGAAAAGTGTTCGTAAAACCTGTATTTTACGAATATGAAAATCTTGATATGACTCATAAATACGTATATATTTATCATGCATACGTTATATATATATAATAGAGTATGAAAGAGATGTAAACATGAAATAGGATAAATTGTAACAACGTTTGATGAAAAATTATTTATATGATAGAAAACATCAAAAATCATGTTAAGTGTACATATATTAAGCTTAAATATAAACATACAATTTATGTAAGTAAACTAAACTTATACCTAGGTAAATCCACACATATGAACTTGAATCTTTAACGCTTGATTGTTGTGTGTTGAAATACCTGTAAAGAGAAACATAAACACAAAACTAGAGAATATATTAGTGATAAATTGTTTGACAAATCATCATCAAAACTATAGGGTCAACAATCTTCCCCTTTTTGATGATGGCAAACATTTTATACATGAATATGAAATATATCCTGATAAACCACATACAATATGAATTAAACATATAGACCACATCCAATATGAATTAAACTAATAAACCATATATATCATGAAACAAATATAAAAACCACACATTAGATTTTCTCCCCCTTTGACAACATCAAAAAGAGGAAAAAATATATAAATAGGAGCAACGATCCCCCTGCATATAAGCACAGATAAAAAATAGGTATATGGCCAAAAGCTCCCCCTGTCAAATTGCATAAATGACATCTAAAGAGCATATATAGGAGCTAATCAATAATCATTTATACACAACCATACACATTTAGAATCCTAAGAACGCATCATTAGCAACATTTTATCACAAAACAATGCATGAAAATTGTTTTCACCATACATAGTTCATAGAAAAGATAACTAACACAATAGATCAAAAATTATCACTTAAACACCAAAAAAAAAACTACATAGTTTTCCACAAACATAGTTTGTTCCACAATACTACAAACCATACACAAATGTTTCACAAAGACACATAGTTTTCCACACAAACATAGAGTTATTACAACTCAAAATAAAACATAAGTATCAACTCAAAATAGACATAAACATCACCAAAAGCATAGAATCCAACAAACTCCAATAAGCAACAAAGTCAATCACCACCATCATCATCAGAAGCATGGCTAGAGCCAGAACCAGAGCCAGATGCAGATCCCTCTGCAGAGCCCTCCTCAGAGTCAGAACTGGAAGATGGATCCGGAATCCCTAGAGACTGACGCTGATAACTAAGAATGGTCCTAACATCCCTCTGAATAGTTGAGACCTGAGTCTCAAGGCGATCCAAACGGACACAGATATTAGAAGTGGAAGAGGAAGCTCTAGATTAAGAACGAGAAGATGATGGAACAGTGGGATCAGATAAAGAGTCTGATAGTTGCATACGAGAGAGAGAGACTCTATCAAAAAAGTCCTTCTTAGGTTCAACTTTGGGTTCATGTGTGAGATCAACACCGAAGTGTTGAAGGATAAGGGCGATGAAGGAGCCAAAGGGTAGAAATTTGAAATGCTTAGATGCCATGTTTTTGAGAAAAACGTTTGTCCAATCTACTTTTATTTTGGCAAAAATGGCATATACATCATTGATCTTGTCAGGAGCAAAATGATCAAAACTACCAGTTTTAGTAATCAGATTTTGAGCAATAATTCTAGCAATAAGTTTGGCATTGGGATTAAGAGAATTATTGTTCATCGGATAAGTGCAACTGGGTTTAAACAAGAGGTTGTTCACAGCTGGATCATCATGTTCAATAGACATAAGCTCAACATCACCTGTCGGGATTTTAAGAATCCCCGCAAGTTCGTTGGCAGAAAAAGAAATGGCAATATTTTTAACAGATGTACTAATGGTCTGAAGACCATCAGCAGAGGATGACACAGATAAGTTGGCATAAAACAGAAAAACCAGAAAAGGATAATAAGGAACTTTACGTTCCATATATAACAGCCTAGCCAACCCAACATTATGAAGAATCGTATGAGTGTCATAGATGGCTAATTGATCAAATTTGATATATCTAGTAGGTAGGATTTTTAACTTACAAAGCTCCCTATATTTCTTAACTAGGGGTTTGAAAAGTAAAAAATCCTCATAATAGGAGGCAACAAAAGATGATGAGTGGCCAATGTCAGGTCTAGATCTCTTCTTAGGGGGAATGGTGACAGAATGATCAACTAGGGTTTTGAAAAGATATGAAATGGGACAGAAATTGAATTAAAAACCCTAGATTAGACAAAAGAAACCCTAAGAGAGAATGGACACAAGAGAGAGATGAGAGATTACCCAAATTGAGATGAAAATATCCGCGGTCGAACGAAGAATTCTAGCGGGCGACCGTGAAGAGGAAAACGATGAAATTTGGGGAAAATTTCGAATGAGGGAAGTTGAAGAGAATCGGATCTTTAGAGAGGAAGAAGGAGCAGCCCAGATTAGATCAAATCAAAATCAATGGTGGTGAAGAAGCGGGTTTAAAGAATTAAACCAAATGAACCAAAACCCGATAACAAAAAGTGCAGAAAACCGAAAAACTCTCTTGCGGTCGACCGTAACAAACTCCAGAAACTTTGATGGTCGACCGTGACGGTCGACCGCGAGAAGAAAAAATTCATAGACAGTTTTTAAAATCTAGAATTTGAGGAAATTTTAATTTGATCCTTAATAAAATTGTTTTATAAGATGTATAAATACATTTAAAGTTTTTATGTTATTAAAACAAAAAAAATATTTTATTTTAACTTAATAAGAGATAAAATTTATCATTTGAACTCAAAACCAAATTATTCAAGTAACAAAGCGAACAAAAAAAAACAAACAAAAACAAAAAAAATGATATAAAAATCATTTTGGTACCACTAAAATTTGGGACATGACCCCTATCATTTAAATCCAAGGCCCTAGGGTTATGAACCCGCTTGGGCGTATTTTGTGCACCAATACGATCAAAGCAAAAATTGTAAACATGACCCGTACGATTGTAATTTGTGCAATGTAGAGGTTTGAATGGTTTACGTTGACCGAAATGAAATGCACGTGGTTCATTTGCAAAATTAGATTTTTCTTTGTAATTATTTTGCAAACAAGAATTTCTTTTCAAATCGAAACAAAACATGGCCAAATGACCAAAACGATCATAATATTCATATTTGTACACATGAGCATGTTTATGATTTATACTATGTGTGTGTACATGTGTATGAGATGAAGAAGCTTGATGGGATGCACAATCATTAATAGGTTTGTCAATTTTTGGTGCATTATGAAAAAATTGAGCTAAATGGCCTTTAAGACCGCAAATAGAACATTTGTGAATTTTGTCATACATATGTGCATAGTGAATAGGTTTCTTAGAAGAATTAACATTGAACTTTGCACATAGGTCCATAAGTTTCTTAGAAGAATTAACATTGAACTTTGCACATAGGTCCATAAGCTTTTTATTATTAGCAATACAAGTATTTAGTGTTGAATCTAAGGTAGATATACGTTTTCTCATTTGATTCAACTCATCATTGTGCATGAAAGCATTGCTATTAGAAGTAGGGTAACAAGATTTTTCATCATATATTTCAACTTATCTGCTTCTAACATAGCATCATGTTTTTCATGAAGCAAACTAGCATTTTCAATTCTTAATTTTTCATTGCATTCTTAAAGAATTATATTTTCATTTGTAATAAAATTAAACTTAGTGGCTAGTGTTTCATGAGTGGATTTCATATTAACATACTTACTCTTTACATCAATATAGCAATTGTGTAACTTTTCAAACTCAAGAGCAAGTTCATCAAAAGTAATAATATTATCGTTATTGCATACCTCACTAGGGTTATCACCTAGTGGTATTGTACATCGAGATGAGGCTTCTTTAGAACTCAAAGTGGGATTTTCCAACGCTTGTTGAATGGCCTCCAATTTTCCTTCATGTGCTTCAATACATTTCCATAAGGCGTAAGCACTATCAAAATTAGCAAATTTGTTAGAATATGAAGAGTGAAAAGCATTAATTAAATATTCTAACAAAATCTTGTTCATATTAAACAATCTTTTATCATTCTCACACCATTTGGATTTTTCCGAAATAGGAACAACATTGCCATCCTCAATAATTTCCCACAAATCGAATTGTTTAGATTGAAAAAATAGTTTGAATCTAACACGCCATTGAGCATAGGGAAAAATATCCAAACGAGGAGTAATATTAATAACATATCATAAACTAGATGAATCATACATATCCATAAAGATAATATGCAAGAAGCAAAATCCAATTAAAATTAGATTAGCACAAATACGATAACTTGGATGTTTAACTCAAGGCAATTAGACCTTAAATCAAAGAGCACTAAGCTCTGATATCAATTGTTAGACCCTAGAGGGGGGTGATTAGGGTCTTATGCTAATCTAATCCCGATTAAAAACTAATTAAAATAATATTGATTAATTTGTTCTTGTAAGAATGATATGAGATAAATATGAATAAGAACAATAAGAATATGCACAAATAATATATAAGCCAAGCAAAACACAAACACACAATATGTTTACGAGGTTCGGTCACTACGACCTACGTCTCCGCTCATCACCTCGAGGAGATTTCCACTATCACAATCCGGTTTGGAAGCCGGAACTTCTACACACTCGGTTTACAAGTTCACCGAAAACTCTCACACACCTAATACTATGCAATCACACTTTACACACTAAGTGTAGGAACCTAGCCCATGTCCTCCTCCTCAAGTGCTCGGATGCAACCTCTCCCTAGGTTCGTCAACCGACGCCACTCCTATTGGATTCGACCCCGTCTCTCACCTCACACTTCTCTCGGTGTACAAGTGTATTACAAGTGATACTCACAATAAAAGATAAATACCATAATTTGTTCTCAATAACAAATGAGAACACAATGAAGCTCACATTCACTAAATCACACCCCACAACCCACACTATATAGTATGAAAATATTAAGCTCAATATGTGTGTGTGATAACAGTGAATGAAAATAATACAACTCAATAAATATAGCTAATGAAATGAAAATGGAATAGTAAGCTATATAAGAGTTTAGAAAACTTCTCAAACAAGAAGAATAGTAGATGATGATCCCAATAGGATTTGAAAGCCACTTCTTGTTGTAGAAAAACTTCTTTTTAAACAGACTGATGAAATCAGCTTAAACAGCTCTTTTAAACACTCTTAATATTTTGTTAAACACAAAACTTGGATTTTTAAAAGAGAGCAGTAATGGGGTATTTATACCCTCTCAAATATCAGCTAAAAACCAACTTGAAAAGACTAAAAAGCCCCCCACAGAGCCGTTGTGAAAATAGCTGTTAAAAACCAATGATTAAATCGGCGGTCGACCGTGGAAATCTCGCGATCGACCGTGAAACTCTCTGGCTGGATCACGGTCGACCGTCACGGTCGACCGCGGGCATAGAAAAGTCAAATGCTGAAAGATAACTTCCGGCGGTCGACTGTGACGGTCGACCGCAAACTGATACTTGGTATTGATAGGTTTTTGGGCCAAATTTGAAAATGCATTAAAAATATTAAATCAATTCCAAAAATAATAAAACTTTGGGGAAAGTTTCTAAATGATAAAATGAACGTGTTAGAAAAGGAATTTTTGGAAAAATAATTTTCGTTTGTAAAAACATACTGTTTTTGAAAAGTATTCGTAAAACCTGTATTTTACGAATATGAAAATCTTGATATGACTCATAAATACATATATATATATCATGCATACGTCATATATATATAATAGAGTATAAAAGAGCTGTAAACATGAAATAGGATAAATTGTAATAACGTTTGATGAAAAATCATTTATATGATAGAAAACATCAAAAATCGTGTTAAGTGTACATATATTGAGCTTAAATATAAACATACAATATATGTAAGTAAACTAAACTTATACCTAGGTAAATCCACACATATGAACTTGAATCTTTAACGCTTGATTGTTGTGTGTTGAAATACCTGTAAAGAGAAACATAAACACAAAACTAGAGAATATATTAGCGATAAATTGTTTGACAAATCATCATCAAAACTATAGGGTCAACAATAGGGTCATCAGAAGAGTTATGCAGATCAGAGATAATGACTATTAGAGTTCCAGATTGGGGACTGTATTGTTGAAAGTATCTCCGATGAAGGGAGTTTAGCGATTTGGTAGATGGGGAAAGCTAGCCTCGAGGTATGTTAGTCCGTTTAGGATTATTGAGCGTATTGGAGCCGTTACGTATCGGCTGGAGCTTCAAACATCAATGTCAAGCGTACATGATGTTTTTCATGTTTCTATGCCTAAGAAGCATTTGAGTGATGAGGAGCAACAGTGAGTGTTAGATGCACTAGAGATTGAGCTTAATGATGACTTGACCACGAAAGAGGTTCCTGTATGTATTCTTGCTAAGGAGGACAATAAGCTTAGAAACAAAGTGATACCTTTGGTTAAGGTTTAGTGGAATCGAAAAGGAGCTGAAAAAGCTTCCTGGGAGCACGAGTAGGATATGCATCGTGATTACCTGTACATGATTGAGCAGGTAATTTGATTGATTTGATTATGCTTTGATTATACATATAATTATCAAAATGGACATATTAATATTTAGCACTAGAATGAGAGTATTAATGCTTAGCTTCTAATCTTTCGGAACACATAGTATATATATGAGGGGCCCCTTGTTTGGGTTTTTTGTCCGACGTACTAGTTTTGTTTAGTTAGGAGTTAAGTGGGAACACCCACATTCTAGGCTGTTAAGAGTGAATATCTCTATTATACGTTTGCAAAATTTCAGGGATGAAATTCTTTTAACGGGGAAGAATGTAAAACGACATAAATTTGAGTATATTGTGATAAATAATATTTAATATGTTATACTATGATAAATAATATATTTTTAATGTTTGAGTACATTAGGAATTGATTTGAGATCAATCCAACGTACATATTTTTGAGTATGAGAATGAATGAGTTTGCACAGGCAAACAGACTCAGTGTAGTCGACTAGTGCTCTTAGTAGTCGACTGCTTTGAGCCTGTAAACAGTTTACAAAAACTTGAGTTGAGCTTAGTAGTCGACTAGCGGGAGATTTCCTATTGTGTGTAAGTTTGGTATCGGGCTGATTTGGTTTGTTTTGAACCTGACCGTTAACCTATTTGTATATACTCATTTGAAACCCTAATTTCCTGACCTTTCACGTGAAATATCAGCATCCTCTCACCTCCTTCAACCATAACCCTAAAAGTGTGAGTTTTGGGTGTGTTCTTGAGGCGTTTGTCGAGGGAAAGGCAGATTTTAAGCATTTTGGAGAAGAGGGATCTTGCGTGCATGTGTTCAAGAGATCAACACCACTTTGAGGCAAGATTATCTTCGTCCAAACCCATCCCCATCAATAAATAACTAGTTTGAGATGTAAATTTTGTTTTTCACATGCTTAAATTTTGACCCGAGGAGTTAAAGTTTGGTTTTTGGTGATTAATCTTAACCCTATGCTAGAATTGAAAGTGGTACCTTTGCTATTAATGATGGAAACGTGATCATGATTATTAGGGTTTATGTTAATTTCATTTTTAACATGATAATTGTGCTTAACTCATGATTAAAACCTAATTAGTTGTTAATTGAGGTTTCTTGTAAGATAATTATGCTAAAAACCTAAGTTTGTGATACCTAAGATAGATGAACATGTATAAACAAAAATTTGCTTCTGTTCATGAGTAGTTAACATCATGTGTTGATATTGTCATGGTTTAATGATGCAGCAGAAACATGTACCAAAAATATTACAAGTGCACAACCGTGTCAAGTTATAATATAAAAAGTTATCGATCCCACGAGGAAGGTATTTTGTAGGAGAAAATATAAATTGGTTCTTATGTTGTGTGCGTGACAAAATAGGAGTAAAAAATAAGTGTGATTGTGGAGAGATGGAGAGAATGAAAATGATTGTGTAAATGAATATATTTGAGAGTGGAAGTAATAAAAAATAAATGTTATCAATAAGGCAAGAAGGAAAAATCAAGAAACAAATAAGAATCAAGAATGAAAAATAAAATTCAAGAAAGTAAAGATGGAGGATTCAATTAAAAATATGGGTAATCTAAAATTAAACCTATTTCTTAGAAAATAGTAATTCCCTAGAGGGTTCTAGCCTAAAGGCGAATCAAAGAAAATAAACATAAACAAAAAGAAAAACTAAACCCAAGAGCGTTCTAACCTCAAGGTGAATAGTGCAAGAAATTAAAATCTAACTATGAAATAAATTATAAAATCTAAACTATAAAATAAATTACAAGAATTAAATACAAGAAAATAAATCTAACCTATAAGCATAAAATAAATCTAAGACAAGAGGGTTCTAGGATCTTGGCTATTTAACAAGAAAATAAAATCTAACTACAAGCATAGAAATAAATCTAAACTAATAAGCAATAAAAAAGAAATAAAAGTGAAAAATAAAAGACGTACAAACCTCCAATAATTCTTCATCATCCAACAAAGAGAAGAAATATTTAAAGTGGTAAAAAAATTATTTTATTAATTCTAACAAATGTTACAAATTTGGAAGGCCTTCTCAGTTAAGAGCGGCCCTCCTCATCAAATAGAGTTACAAAATTTTTTACACCCTCAACCCCTCACTCTCTACCCCTATTTATAGTAAACATCAATGAATATGAGCCCTTAGATTAAAATCTTATCCAAAACCATCAAAAATAAATCCTTAATTCGTAACCGAACTGTCAGTATCGATGCCCACATCGATGCTAGCATCGATGTCCTATCAAGTTTCAACCTTCATGGATGGCTTCATCTCATCGAGATAGGCGATTTTCATATATTATATGTTAAATTCCGCCTTCCGTATTAAGAGATATTGTCGTTTCTTTACGGCCAACTATCTTGAATACATTTTTTTCATATTTGATTTTTTTAATTTTCTCCGGCTTCTAAAGGCTACTCGTCTTGATTCTGGGCTTGGGCTTTTTGGCTCTTGCTTGTGTTCTTCATTTAATTCTTGGGTTTTTGTTGAGAGAAGAGATCTTGGGCTTTATTCTTCATTAACCTGCAATTAAAGATAAAAATAATTATTAATGGCATATTTATTTATATAAAATAGATAATGAGGGTATAAAATTATAATAAAATGTGATTATCAAATACCCCCACACCTAAACTTTTACTAATCCTCTAGTAAAGAAAAAAAGGAAAGAAAACCTAACTCACTTTCGCAGGAATCACGGTTGTATTTTGCAGTGAATATACCCACAAAATTCGGTTAACTTGCCAAATTAAAGAAGTCAGTGAATAACACAATTTACTTGATAATTTTAGATAATCTAATTAAAACTAGTTATTACTAAAGAAAATGTTTTGTTTATAAATAACTCTAAGGTAAATTTTCTAGAAAATCTTCTCCTTGTAGCAATACAAAATTAAGTCAAACTTAAAAATTTAATTTAAAAGTTTTGAAAAGAATATGCTAACTCTTTGTTTTAAATAATTTTCAAGTTTCTTGATCTAAAATATTTTCCAAGACTATATATACAAATATAACTATATATATAAAACATTTATTAGTATTTTTATTTTTATTTATTTATTTATTTTTTTATCATTATTATTTTTAACTCTTTCTTCCTTGGTGAATTTTTTCTACTTTAACAGGCTTTCTATGTGACCATTTAACGAGCTTTGGGCCAATGGATCCCAACCCAATTAAACTTAGGTCATTAAGTATGGAAATACTCCTTGGGCTTAATTACTCGTTCAACTTAAGCTTTATAAGATAGAATCACCTTGAATTCGAGAGTTCTTTTTATCTTTTTTCTTTTCTTTATTTTAGTGTCCATTTTTCGCACTCTTCTTTTGTAATGTTATTATTATTATTATTATTTTTCAATATGTATATGTATATATATTCTGAAAAATATGTAAATCAAGACACTTTGAAAAATTGTTTTCAACTCTAAGCTAAGCATGCATAAATTCTATTATTTTAAATAAAAATCTAAGTTAAGGCTTAAGTAAAGTATACTACTTTGAAAATTATTTCTTAAGAAATTTATTTAGAGTTATTATAAAAGATAAACTTGAGTAAATAACAAACTAGAGATTAGAAAATTTTAAAATTTATCAAATAAATTAATTATTACATAACTTTATCAATTTGACAAGTGACAATATTTTTATAATTTTTTAAGGAAAAGGAAAAAATGCAACAAAAAGATAAAATAAAGAGAAAAAATAACTAATTCCCACCCCACACCTAAATTTTGTATTGTCCTTAATGTAAACTCTATGATGCACAAAGTAAAACAGATAAGAAGTGAAGTACTTACATTTGGTTCGCTGATAAAAATCTGTAATTACTTTTGGTCTGAGGAGGATGAAAAAAATTTATTCTTCTTTTTCTTTTTTTCTCTTTTTTTTCTCTTTTTTCTCTCTCTTTTTTTACAACTGAATAAGAAACTCTTGAATGAGAGAAGAATAAATTCTTTTTATTATTATAAAATAAAAAAAACAAACAATATAGAATGAAGGGTTCAACATGAAGAGCTCGTATTCTACATTGAATCCTACCTTATTGTTAAAAATTCTTCCCCGGATTTTAAACAAATTCAGAATGATATAATCAATAATGTGAAATTTCAAGTATTTCGGGGTGTTTAATAATTCTTGCAACAAAATAAGGTATGTATTATTGCTGTCATGCATTTTATATTTCTTAATGAACTTAGACTCTTGTACTGTGAATTTTTATTTTCTAACAACCAATTCTTCTGTAGCATTTCCCTCAACCCCAAGATTCATGGTTGAGTTCTAAAAATTTGGTTGTTGATTATTCTCCAAGAATCTAAGTTCATCAAGAAAGAATTCTTCAAAATTTAATTCAAGGCAGCAAATATTTAACACAGTTTCATCGTTCTCACTGACCTGATCTGCTTCTTCTAAAAACTCCAACTCTTCATCAAAAATTTCCTCAAACCTCAAATCAGACTCTTCTTCTTCTTCTTCTTTTGATCTTTCCTGAATGTAATTTATTTCTAGAGGCTGATTATTTGGTTGGTCCTCTGAATTGAAAATGTTAAGATCAGTAGTTAAATTCCCAAAGAACAACTTCATTTGACTAGTTCTACAGGTTATGAGAGCATTAGAAGTGGCTAAGAATGGTCATCCTAAGATGACAGGTGTATGTCCTTTGGGATTGGAAATGTGCTATGTTTCCAAGACTACGAAATCTACTAAAAAAATAAAATCTCCAATCTTAATCAGAACATCCTCTAACTCACCCATAGGGACCTTGACAGATCTATCAACCAACTACAAAGTGCAGTGGGTTGGGTTCAGTACACCTAGACCTAATTGCTGGTAGACTGAATATGGAAGCAAATTGACACTTGCCCCTAAATCTAAAAGCGCCTTATTAATGTGAGTATTACCAATGACACATGAAATGATAGGAGAACCTGGATCCTTACGTTTCAAAGGTATGAAATTTGAGAGCATATCACTGATATTGGCGGCTAAAAAAACTTTCTTTGGAACATTTATTCTCCTCTTCTTAGTGCATAATTATTTCAAAAATTTAGCATAAGATGGAATTTGTTCAATTACATCCAAGAGTGGAATATTGACCTTAACCTGCTTGAATGTTTCTAGGATCTTCTCCTCTTGAGGGGAGTGTTTCCTAGGCCTGAGTCTATTTAGAAAAGGAGCAACTGGTCTAAACCTATCAAAATCAGGCCCAGGTTCGGGTTCAGGTTCTTGGTCATCTGAGGGGGGGTGATTGTTGAATAGATTCATCAGAAGGAGAAGGAGAAGGAATTTGTACCGAATCAAGGTTTGACTTGGAGGAGTTCTTACTTGATTATCGGCCTGTCTACCTGATCGAAGTGAATGGATTGCATTCACTTGAGCTTCATAGGATGAACTGCATCCTGTGTCCTTACGGTTGACTCGGAAATTTTCCTTTATCTCTTTCACTCACGACACTAGCTAGTTGACTAAGTTAGGATTTTAATCTAGCTATAGCTTGAGTGTTGGAGTTGAGTATTTATCCGGTTGATTGCATAAAGGAATTCAGAGTGCTAGACAATATATTCATGATTTGAGTGGAGGCCTTAATTATGGTTTCCAAACATTTTTCCAAGACATTGAGATGTTTATCCTGATCTGGATTATGAGGAGTCTGAATTACAGCTTGATGAAGAGGAGACTGATTTTGATATGGCAGACTGGGTTGTTAAAAGTGTGGATGAGAATTGAAAGGAACTGTGTTTCCCCTAGGAAAGTGTTGGTTTGAAGTGGGATTGAACTTTTAATTCACTTGGAGACTTCCTTGATTCCATGCGAAATTAGGATGATTTCTCCAACCTGGATTGTAGGTTGGAGAAAATGAATCATTCATTAGACGTTGGAATGCAGCGTTCATCTGTTCTAATGAATGGGTGTTTCCTAGGAGAGGGCATTCCTCTAAAACATGGGCAGGAGACTGATAGTTATGACAACCTGGAGTAGAAACTTGATTAATTTGAGCTAGAGCTCATTCCTTAATTTCTAAGGCTTCTAACCTTCGCAGAATTATCGCCATCTTTGCTTCGAGGGTAATGTTCGACTCTATGGAAAGACCACTAGATTTAGGTTGGAAAACTGACGAAACCCTGTCATCATAATGTTCTTATTGCATGGTTTTCTCAGAAAGACTCTCTAAAAACTCCCAAGCTTCATCAGCATTTTTCCTCATGAAATCCCCATGGCACATGGACTCTAAGGAAGTTTTTGTAGAATAATCTAATCCTTCATAAATTATTTGGCACAATCACTATTTTTCTAAACCGTGATGAGGATATTGGATGAGAAGATCTTTAAATCGGTCAAAATACTTCCAAAAGAAACCGTGATGAGGATATTGGATGAGAAGATCTTTAAATCGGTCAAAATACTTCCAAAAAGGTTCTCCCAGGATAATTTTAAAATTATCTTTAAATCGGTCAAAATACTTCCAAAAAGGTTCTCCCAGGATAATTTTAAAATTCATGATGCTATTCTTAGCTTCACCGTTTTATGGATCGGAAAAAATTTCTTAAGAAAAATGGTGATAAATTCCTCCCAAGTTGTGATAGAATTTATGGGTAAGCTGTATAGCCACTTTTTTGTTTTGTCTTTAAGGGCAAATAGAATAAATCTGAGTTTGACTGCATCTTCAGTTAATTCTCTCATTTTAATCATCATACATACTTTCTTAAATTCTGAGATAAAAATATATGCATCTTCAAATTTATTCCCTAGAAATTTTGGAAGTATGTTGATATAGTGCGGTCGAAGCTCAAAGTTAGCTCCATTTTCCTCGGGGAGCCTAATACAAGAGGGGATTGCATTACTAATGGGATAGCACATATCTTGAAGAACGGGTGGATTAGGATACACCATTTCTATGATTGGTTCAAATCGAATTAATCGATGTGTATTATTCCTAATCCACATTTGCATACACCCAAAACAAATTTTTTTTAAGGAGAAAAAAATTAGTTTTTTATGAGAAGAATAAGAAAAATCCTAACTAAAACATATCAAAAGCAATCACTTTTTAATCACTCAAACTCTAGGGTTTAGCCTGACTCAACTAGACTAGCTCCTAACCAAAAACTCCTAACGTGAAAAGATTAAAGTTTTACCCAGGTAGTCAGCATAGTAAGGATAGTACTAGAGGGTGATCAGAGATCAATTAAGTACCTTGTTCCTTGCAGAGCACTTTACGCAACCCCTAAACCTTTCCGTAGACACCAACTAATTCAAGAAAATTTAAACCGGTTCACTTAAGGATTCTTTGTTCCTTATTGAGCTCGAATCCTTAGGACCAACGTCTAATGAGTTTTATTAGGCTTGGGTGGTGTAGTGAAGAATTAGTGATTTCTGTGCTAAGGAAATGGTGATGAAATCCCTCACCTTATCTTGATTATAGGGTTTTGCCCTTAAAAATATTTTTAAGTGTGTGCCAAATCAAGATGCTCAAATCACTTTGGTGAAATCCTACTAACTATATGCAATGCAACCCTATGAATTAAAAGAAACTAAAAAATATGGTAAAAATAAAAATCTTTTTTTTTTAAATTAGGGTTAACAATCAAACAAATGAGAAGGGGGAAATTTGTCTAAATTTATTATATTGTTATTAAATATCAAAGTGGAGGATAGATTTTATTATGGTCGACAAAAATAAAATCTTTTTTATAAGTCCTAATAAGCATAAAATAAATCTAAAACAAGAGGGTTCTAGCCTCTTTGCTATTTAACAAGAAAATAAAATCTAACTACAAGCATAGAAATAAATCTAAACTAATAAGCAATAAAAAAATAAAAAAGAAAAATAAAAGAAATACAAACCTCCAAATAATTCTTCATCTCCATCTTCATCATCTAACAAAGAGAAGAAATATTTAAAGTGGTGAAAAAATTATTTTATTAATTATAATAAAAATTATAAATTTGGAAGGCCTTCTCAATTAAGAGTAGCCCTCCTATCCAAATGGAGTTACAAAAATTTTTATACCCTCAACCCCTCACTCTCTACCCCTATTTATAGTAAACATCAATGAATATGATCCCTTAGATTGAAATCTTATCCAAAACCATCAAAAATTAACCCTTAATTTGTAACAGAACTGTTAGTATTGATGCCCGCATCAATGCCCGTATCGATGCTAGCATCGATGTCCTATCAAGTTTCTGCTTTCACGGATAGCTTTGTCTCGTTGAGATAGTCGATTTTTATATATTATATGTTAAATTTTGTCTTCCAGATTGAGAGATATTATCGTTTCTTTGCGGCCAACTATCTTGAATACATTTTTTTCATATTTGATTTTTTAATTTTCTCCGGCTTCTACAGGCTACTCGGCTTGATTCTGGGCTTGGGCTTTTTGGCTCTTTCTTGTGTTCTTCATTTAATTCATGGGTTTTTATTAAGAGAAGAGATCTTGGGCTTTATTCTTCATTAACCTACAATTAAAGATAAAAATAATTATTAATAACATATTTATTCATATAAAATAGATAACGAGGGAATAAAATTATAATAAAATATGATTATCATTTAATTAAGACCTAATTTGAGAAATTTGATTAATTAGGATGTTGATTCCTAATTAGAGCAAATTAATAGATGGTTTTGTTTTTAGGATGATTTCTCGTATTTTGCTGAATATTACATTTTTTATTAAATCACATGAGAAGTATAGTTGATTGATAAATCTTGTTAGTACATGAAAGAATGCATGTTTTGACAGGATAGTCGACTACTATGCTTAGTAGTCGACTACTCATGCCTAGTTTAGGTTTATAAAAATTGAGTTAATATGGTGTAGTCGACTAATATGCTTACTAGTCGACTACTAAGTTTGACACTGCAATTACAGAGTCTAGATGAACTCAGTGTAGTCGACTACTAAGGATAGTAGTCTACTACTAAGACTTTTTCCTAAACATTTTGTTACTTTGTTTTGAGATGTGATCACGGGGTTCGAATCGTACAATAGTATATGTATAGACATGAATATATATGAATAGTACCGTGACACACACATGAGTATCCCAAAGGGGATTTGATAAGTGTTGGGTGATTACACTTGAGTTGGAGTAGTTTATACATATGTCAGATATCATTAATGAACTTAGCTTAGTACTATATAAGATAGTGCATCGGTATTCCAGATTTATACAGTTTATGCATGAGATGGATATCGTTGATGAGCTCAGTTTAGTACTACGTGGGCTTAGTGCATTGATGTTCTATTTGTACAGGCCATTGAGTCGAGTTTGGATGCTTTGTCTAGCAGTTCGTCCGCACGAGGGTGCGATGAGGCATGTGAGCCATCTTTTAGGATACCTATAAGGTAGGCCATCCCGCACTCATGTTACACACTAAGATCACAATGAGACTAATGAGCCGTGTACATTGATTTAGGATACCTGTAGGGTAGTCCGTTATGTATGATACTGCAATGAGATTAGAATCATGCAAAGAGTTGTAATGATACGATTATTTGATATAGCCTGAGTTTTTGTGGATTCCAAGAGTGTTTACGTCACACTGTTGAATATATATATGGTCGAGATACCTTACTCTTGTGAGTACATGAGAACTGTATACTGATGTTCATTATGGTGTTTTATTTTTCCAGTGATGTTTCTCTTTATAATTTAGGATTAATATTTAGATATCTACAGTTTGAGACATATGGTATATACATGAGGGTTTCCTTATTTAGATTATTTTGCTCGACATACTACGTATCGTGCTGTAGATTTCTAAGTATTAATACTATTAGATACGGGGAATATGATGTAGGCAGACTATGCTTAATAGATAGAGCCTTCACTACATCTAGCAGCCCTTCCCCTAGGGACAGATGAAGGTAATCTTTCTTTAACGCTCTGACACTCTTGTTATTATTTTCTTTTTGTTTTAATTTCCCTTTTAGGTGGTTCAGAGCTTCGGAGAGTCACAAGTTGACAGACTTCCAGCATAGTCACCATCGCTTAGATATAGTAGTTGAGACTTCACTGTAGTTGACTTTCAGGTTCAGACATTAGAGTTTATTTTCTTATTGTAAAGGCTTTGAGCCTTAGTATAATTTTTATGTGGTTCATGTTGAGACACTTTTCAGTTATCAGATGTATTCCAGATTTATCAGTTGAGACATGAGTTTACTTATGAGATTTATCTTTCTACATCATGTCTATTGTATTTAGTACCTTCTTTTTGTCTGTATTGTACCTGCACTTTATTTTTGATTCCACTAGAGGATATTATTATGATTGGTGAAACATGTTACTACACACTATGGATGCATGGCAGGTTTGATATCTCTGGGTTCACCTTGGACTGTAGCCATGTATGATAATAGGGGTGTCACAGCGGACACTTTAGCCTCGCTAGCAACTTCATTAGCATTGCCACTAAAGGCAGAAACAATGATATTCATTGAGCGTTGTGACTTGTATCACCCCAAGTTATCTTTAGAAGATTGCTCAGAAGAGACAATAGCGGAATTGTCTGTGAAACTTCTATTGATTTAGAACCAAGGGATTAGAGATTCACATTCATCAACTATGTCTTATATGGCATACTACCCGACGATCCTAAAGAAGTGGATGCCGTCAAATAGAAGGCCCTTCGGTTCTACATAATGCGGTTTCTCAAACTTTATATCGAAAATCACATGATGGGGTTCTGCTTCACTACCTTTTTAGGAAAGAAGCTTAAGAATCTATCAAAGAAGCTCACGGCAAAATGTGTGGAGCTCATCAGCCCGGAGCTAAGTTAGGGGATCGACTTCGAAGACTTGGCTATTATTAGCCATAAATATTTGTAGACGTTGTTGATTATGCTAAACGATATCATTCATGCCAAATTCATGGTGATTTCATTCATCAAGTACTAGGGAATATGCACCCAACATCTCTATATTGGTCATTGGAGATGTGGGGAATAGATATCATTGAACCTATCTCTCTACCAATATCCAAAGGACATTGGTTTATCTTAACAGTAATTGATTACTTCTACAAATGGGCAAACACAATTCCTTTGAAAGAAGTCAAGACTTCAAACATGATCAAGTTTATAAAGCATCACGTTATCTACCGCTTCGGTGTACCAAGACGAATAGTCCACGATAATGGAACACAATTCATCAGCCACGACTTTTAGAGATTCTACGACATGTTCATAATCCAAATGTCGTATCAATGGCATATTACCTGCCAGCTAATGGCCTTGTAGAAGCCTTCAACGATACCATTATGAAGCTTCTCAAAAAGGTCATTTCCAAAAGTCAACACGACTAGGACGAAAAACTTGGTGAATATCTATTGGTCTATCACATAATAATGAGAACCCTGACGAAAGCTACTCCTTTATCCTTGGTGTATGGATGCGAAGCCGTGTTGCCATTAGAAACTTAGATCCCATCCCTAAGAGTTGCTCTTGCAACTGGGATGACCGATGAAGAACAACATCGATCATGCCTTTAATATTTGGAAGTGTTAGATGATAAGCAGCTCGAAACCCAACAACAGATCGAGTTATACCAAGCTTGAATCTTAAAAGCCTACAACAAAAATGTCAAACAAAGGATCTTTAAGAAAAGCAACATTGTCTTAGTAGTTCAACAACCCATGGTCATGACGCATAAGACAAAACAGAAATTTAATCACAAATTAGTAGGACCGTTCGTAAAAGAGTGAGTCCATTTGAATGAAGCTTACCGTCTCATTAATTTGAAAGGCGATAGGCTCATGATACCAATTAATAAAAAATTTCTCAAGAAATATTATCCATAAGTATCATGAGACCCTCTTTCTATTTCCTAGATTAGTCTAAAGAAATTAAACTCACTCAAGACTGGGGGTTGGTTACATGGAATTTATTGAATTAAGAGTAACAAATCTTTTATGTTAGCATATTCAAGAAAACACTTCTGCCAACTACAAAATTAATAAAATATCGTTGAGTTAACATTACACTTCTGACGTTTAACACCCACACAGAGTTTGAATGCAGCTTGTCTCATCATTAATACAACAAGCCTTTCAAACTAAATCAACTTATCAAAATTCCCCAGCTAAATAAGGAATCTACAAAGTTGCTTAAATCGCAACACCGCCTTGTCAAGTTAACATTACACGTCTAACATCTTCTATCATTTTCATAGTTTCAACTCAAAACATGACACAGAAAAGAAAGCAATGGAAAAGTAAAATGATGTCACTTTTTATTCAAAATACTAAGAAGTGATACAAAATTAGTGCTTGGTTCTTATTAAAAAAAGGGTACATGATTAAGTTTTAGGGCCCGTCAGCTTGATTGATGTGAGCAAGACTTAATATCTAAGAGCTTCTTTTCATGTGTAGCTTGTAACATTTCAGCATCTTCCCTTCCGAGTTCTTCTTCAATAAGCATCGCAGTAGCAGTCTACTTCCGAATTTCCTCAAGAGCTTGCATTTCTTTACAATAATTGGTGAATATTTCAGCACTCTTAACATAAAGCCCTTTCATAGTCGCTACCTCCCAGGCAAGTTGAAATTGTAATCAAGCGATGACTTCCTGAGTGGTATGCATGGTAGTAGAAGAAGTGGTCAGCTCAGCCTGCACTTGTTCACATTGTACCTGTAAAGCTGCAACATGTGCCTCTCTCTTAGACAAGCTCTTCTGAAGGGCTTCCTGTTGATGTTCCTTTGCAGCTTGAATGCTAGCAAAAGCCTATTCCATCTCTGCCTCCAGGTCAACATGCTCAAGGTTCTTCAAAGCTTTTAAATCTGCCTCCAGGTGAGAGATACCCTCTGTACAACGCTCAATCCATCGGGTATCGTCCAAACACCTGATGTTGTTTAGGAAATTCATTAAAAAGGGCTTGAAAGTCTCAAAAGCACCTTGTCCAATGCTAACAAGGTTGATGGTCTGCTTTATTACACCTTCTAGCTATTCAATAAATCCCTTTAACAAATCCAGAACACCCATCGAGCTTAGAGTAGTAGCTGGAGAGGGCTCTAATGCAACGGTAGTCACAGGGCATGGCGATATTGCTTGAGCAGACTGATCAGGAGCCATCATAGAAAGGGGTTCTATCATTGGAACAGACTCTGTACCCCTAGCAGTCGATCCATCCTCACCATCTGCGCCTTTTAAAGATGGGCCGGTAGATTGAAGTCCCTGTTGCTGAGAGATTCTCATAGTGGGCAATTCTTCCTCGTCGTTATCTATAAGCGCAATGGGTGCATACTTGAAAGCATCTTGCATTAACTTCACCCCTTGTTGAGCTATAGAAGTCGGAGACCCAACAGATAATTTTTAACGAGCCCGCTTCTCATAATGGCGCAATTCTTCTACAGATAGGGCACATTTCCCTGCTGCTCTCTTTGCACGAGCTTTAGCTACTTTGGCTTCATCTTGAGCCTTTCCTATAGCTTCACCTCTTTCATCTTCAGCTGCTTTCTCTTCACAAGACAAATACTCGTTGACACCCTTTAGACGAGTCATTTTAGAGCTCTTCCTGGACTCATACATCTTTCTGATCTCTTTCAAGCAAGATGTGTATATTTTGTATTCGGAGATCTGAGAAGCTACAAAGTACCAGTTGCAAAAGCTCAGAACAGTGTGAGAATTGGGTGTCCTATGCGGCAGCTTGAATATCGCTCGGGTACATCCAACTATTGAGTAATACCAAGCCTGGGCTCCTTCATATAAATTGCCAATGAGTAGGAGTTTTGGATTGGGATTTCCAACATACAGCTGGTCATATCCAATTAGTCGGGCGAATCAATAAGGCTGATAGGGCTCGATAATAAATTTCTTACCATGCCGAAAGATAAGATATCTCGGTCGGATATTAATGAGCCATTAGAAAGCGCTTCCATTCAAAATTGTGTAGGCATTGGGGCCCATCACATCCTCATATGTTTCACCATGTGCATCACTCTCAAAGTCAGGAAAGCAACAGAAAACATGGTAGTTAAGGTCTTTTGACAAGATTTGCTGAACCAGAGCTATATACCATCTCTCCCATTTAGCCGCCTCAAGCCGCTGTATGAACAAAATGAAAGATCCGCTATACGGAGAAACTACCATCATCAATGAAGGGCAATGCAAGACAAACCAATCCACTAAATAGGTATATGGCACTGGTACACGTGGGTGGGGAGTCTTCAAAATCGTCTTCTCAGCAGGACCAGTCTCCATGACATGGATGAATTCAGAAACTAACTCCTGCAGGCCGCTCTGCAAGCAGCACACCATGGTGGAGAGGAGATTCACCGGCCTACCATGAGCCAAGAGAATTGCTGGATACACTACTTTAGCCATAATGGATTCAATAGGCTTCGTAGGCACCACACATCTTTTTAGCCACAACCTTAAAAAGCCGGCTAATAGGGCCGTACCAGAAATAGGAGTTCGAGCCTGGTGATGAAAGTTGTCAAACTCGGTGTATAAAGGGAAAATATCTTCCTTGGCCTTATTGGTGTAGCGAGTAGTGGCAACATTAATACGAGCCCTACGTTGTTGGGAGTGCTTGCAGCAAGACGGGTCACCTCGGCGCCCTTTTGATTCAGATTTTGAAACAAATATTCAGCCCAAGACATCGACTTGACACCAACTCCTTGCAGTCCTGTCAGCTGAGTGCAAATATTGAAGTGACACATTAGTTCCCAAAAAGTTTCATACATTTTGTGGTATGTCGCTCTTAAGATTGTAAGTTCTTTAGTTCTGAGGATGAACTCTTCATATGACATCTCCCTGTATGGCAAGCTAGATACTTCAAAGATCTCATGCAGAGTGAAACCCAGCTCACTGATGGGTGTGAAGAACGTGCAAGTCTCTGGGTTATATCGCTCTAGCATAGCAAAAAAATTGTAATGGCTCTGTATAATTCTATGTCGGACAGCCAACACTGGAGCCCTAAGACCAGAGTGGGAAAGTGGCTCTCTCAGGTCCTCCAGACAAACTTTACCATGCGAGCCAACCATCCCCCGTGTGTAGAGTATATCCATCCGGGAGATCTAAATTCTTAGGCGGGAAATTCGCCCTTTGCAGTGATAAATTGTCTGATGAAGATGTTTGTCGAGATGGTCACCTCATGAGCGAAATATTTCCTCTGAACCACGTTAGGCCTCAGAGCCATCACTTGCCGATTATATCCTATAGGATGAACATTCTGATGTGTGAAATCCCCAAGGGATACGCCATCCTTCTCCTTGACAAGATCCATACGTCTTGAGATGGAGGCACATTGAAAGTATGACAGCGGATACATCCGCTCCATGTTAGGCAAGAAAAAAGTGGCAGTCGTTAAACTTCCGCAACATTTTGTAGTTCCCGTCATACATAATCTTTGTGTCAATTCCGACAAGATCTCCAAAAAGTAACATTGGGTTTTTGAATTTCCTATGATCTACCATCTCAAGATCTACATCAATGACGATGGCCCTAAGAGTTCATGGTTTTGCAAAGGTGATCATCTCCGTTCGCGCCATGCTTTGACCTCCGAATATCGGAAGATCCTTGCGCAAACTAAAAATCATGATGTTAGAAGGAGAGCAGTTCATTAGAATAGCGTACTGCGAAGGAAAAAGATAACAGCTTGTATCTCAAAGTAGATGAACTAAAAAAGTCTAAAAGACTTAGTTGAAAACGCAAGGGTTCACCATCGCGTTTTAAGTTCAAAACATGAGGGTCAGTCCCATGTTTCAAAACGCGAGGGTTAGGCCCACATTTCAAGTTCAAAATGCAAGAGTCAAGCTCATGTTCCAATTACAAAATGCGGAGATCATCCTCACATCTCAAAATCAAAATGCGAGGGCCACGTTCGTGTTCCAATGTCAAAACGCAAAGGTCAACCCCGCTGTAAGGACCATGAATTTTGATACTGGTTGAAATAATTTTTTTAGTATTTTAAAATATTTAATTATGATTTTTAAAAGAGTATTTATATTTTTCTCGAATTTCTACTATTTTCTATGATTTAAAGTCAATGTTTTATATTTATTTAAATGATTTAAATATTTATAAATTTATTTAGTGTAGTGAAAAATTTTGGGATTTATCCGTTATGTTACTGATACTATTACGTATTATTTTAAATAATACGTCGTATTATTGTTACTATTACGTATTAATTCTTGTATTATGTTGAATTATTAATTACGTATTATTTATGTAAATTATTATATTATTTTAATTATTGCGTATCAACTGTCGTATTAGCACAAATGGTACATTTTATCGTGTAGATAATTGTTACATAATTATTTGATTTTAAATATAAATAAATATATTTTTATTATTAATTATACTCGTTTAATTATATAAATATGTATATTTTAACTATTTCGTATTAACTATTGTATTACTAAAACATATACGTTTTTATTTGTAGATAATTATTATATAATTAGTTTAATTTTTAAGTACCCGAAATTATTTATTATAATTATTTTCGTTTTAAATACCCAACCCAAACCCTAACTAATACATATATATATAAATCTTGTTTTCTTTCTCTTTACTCTTACGCTTTCACGTAGCCGCCACACCTTTTCTCTCCTCATCTCTCTTCATCTCTCTCTCTCTCTCTCTCTCTCTCTCTCTCCTCTCTCTTCTCTCTCTCTCTCTCTCTGTCTGCTCCGATGCAAACCCAGCTCAAGCTGATTCCTAGAGGCTAGCGCTCGACCTCGACCCGCGCTCCGACCACCATCCATCGCCCCTCCCACGCCCCGCCGTTCGCGCTTGCCCACCGATGCACCCGCACCACCAGCCCGCCGTGCTCAACTAGCCGGCCGCCGACATCCGCCGGCCCTCCATTCACGTCTCCTACCTCCTCAGTCCACCGCTCCGAGCACGCGCCTCGCCTTCTCCTTTCACCACCCCACAAGACAAGGGCAACGCGCCGGTCGTCGCCCGCCTCTCGTTGCTGCTCGGCTACGCGCCAGCAAGCAGCCCAGTCGCAATCGACCTAAGCCCCGCCGCGTGCGCTCGGCCTGATCGCCCGAACTCACTTCCACACCGCGCCTAAGCACTACTGACCGCTGAGAAGCGTTAATGCCCGTTTCCCGCCAGCGTCGCCAAGCCACTCCCCTCCGCTCGAACCTAGGCCATACCTCCTTCTATCCTCGCCGCTGTCGGCCTCCACCTTCGCCGGCCCTGAACACAACCAAGATCCGCCCCCGCGTCGCCACCGGTCGACAACCCTTCTCCTCCGTCGAGCTCCACCAGTTCGCCGCCCCGGCAACCAAGCCCTACTGAGATTCCGTCGCTACCCCTTCTTCGGCCAGTCGACAACGACCCATGCCGCTGCCACCTCGACGGAGCTCGCCGTCGCCGCTGCCCTCCCTTCAAATCGGTCGAGCAACACCCACATCAGCACCGTCGCCTCGTCCGCAGACCCCATAGTCTCGCAGGCAAGATCCCTATCCCCGGTTGTTTAATTATTATAAATTTCAGATTTATCGTATGTTTATTAGCATCAAGATTCCATTACTTATGTGACTCGTCATTCAATTTCTAGATCTGTTATGAGTTAATTAATTAGATTAGTCTATGATATATTATTACCTGTGTGGGATTGCTTAACATGAATAGATGTGTGGAAGCTTGTTGTTATCACCTAGTTGTTATCCAATAGGAGAGACTGTACATGAAGACGAATTCTGTTAAAAGTATGATTTATAAGCGTGCTTCAAAGTATGGCTATACTCACTTGACATCGATATCCTAATGTGAGGAGTCCCGAGTTCCCTCGATATCGATATCCCGGTGTGAGGTTTCCTTGATTATTACTATTATAGCATTGAATAGACGATGCAATCTTGATCGGACGTGTTATGGGTCACGATTATGTTCATAGTTTTACAGAAGTCGTTCCATGGTAACTCCATGGCTAGTGCATAATATTTCATGTACAGTTGCGTAATTAATATGACAACATGGAGTTATAAAGGGTAATTGGACGGAGAATATAGCATGTATATAAACGGGCACAGCGTTTTCCTGTTATCGTGATATCGTGAGTGTTATATATATGGGCAAGAGGGCCAATACTTGACTTGAAGGCGGCCCCCGGGTAGGTTTACGGGGACCCGATTATATACATCAAAATATTCTTCTCCAATTCAAATAACATGTAAAACAAGAATAGTATGCTTACGTGCTTTATGGTGGACTTTGTTAGTTTTGTTGAGATGTAGTCCAGTGTTGTTCTTTTCATACATAGATCGGGATTAATATTTAATTATCTACAATTTGAGATATATGGTATATACATGAGGGTTTCTTTGTTTGGATTATTTCGCTCGACGTACTACGTCTCATGTTATAGATTTTTAGGTATTAATTCCATCTATTGTATGCCCCTGTTACTTGGATGATTAGACTGATCGCTAGCTAAATGATCTCATTACTTGATCGATTCTGGATGCTTTATGTTATCATGATTTAGTAGTGTTTTCATGTTGATTTGTGGATTTCAATTGTACGTTCTTTTATTGTTTCTGTTATCGTATCATTTTTCGCATTGGATTTCCGTTCGTTCTATTTTCTTTGTGGGTTCTTGCCGTGTGCCATGCACCCTGACGTACACATGTTTTCTCTGGTGTACATCAGACTTAGAGGAAGAACAGGTCCAACTAGGAGATCGCTAGGAGCTAGAGGATTCTCAGCATGAGTGCTTTGTAGACGGAGTAGAAGAAGAAACCGAAGCTTAGTTATTCATTTTAGTTTATTTTTGTAGCACTTTCTTTTCCTTTTGATCAGTGTATTTTTATATTCTCTAGTATTTCATTCAGATAGTTTTGTATAAGGGCATGTTGACCCGAATATTATGTCTCGGGTGTTATCCTATTTGTGATATGATATTTTTATTCTGGGTTTGTCTATTATATTCTTGCTGATTGTGATCGGGGACCTATGACTTCGCATTGTATTTATTTTCAGACGCTTAGCGTATTGGATTGAGAAGAATAAGAAAAAAATGATAGTGTATATTTCTTCTCAATCTAATACGTCGCGGGATTGTTCACGTTCTGATTCCCGGGTATTTTGGGAAGCAGGGCGTGACACCCGCATTTGCAATATCAAAACATGAGGATCTACCCCCATGTTCCAATGGCAAAACACGAGTCTCGTTCGTTGTTTACAACCCAAAACTTGTCAAAACAAGTTTAAAAGTCCAAACTTACCATGGTGAAGAGGGACTTGTGGCGGCGGAGTTGCCATCTGAACAAAAGCACTGTCGATGGCCTTAGCCGACGGCGCGCTTGAAGTCGCCTCGGCGACCTTCTTGGTCATGGAAGCGATCTTCTTGAGTCCTATTTGTTAGGATCGGCACCTAAAAACTTGGTGTTTTGAGGGTTGAAAATCGCCAAAGATTTTGAAGAAACAAGAGCTCTCATTCAGAAGTTGAGACGAAGATGAAAGAGTCGGGTGACTCTTGATTTGACCTACATCGGTCTATTTATAGGGCAGTCAGGCTATCAAATCAACATGAGATTCTAGGCAAGAATCCTACCTAAAATGCGATCTTCATGATTCCAATTAAGTCGGTTTAACTTCTAACACGAGGCTCACCTCCGCATTTCAGAAGACAAACACGAGGTTCACCTTCGTGTTTTACAAGACCAATGTAAGGCTCACCTCCGCATTTCAAAAGACAAACGTGAGGTTCACCTTTGTGTTTCAAAAGACTAACGTGAGGTTCACCTCTGCATTCCAAGAGATAAACACGAGGCTCACAACCATGTTCTAGAAGCAGGAATATGACGCTTACTCTCATATGGGTTTTGCGTGGCAAACTCCTTCGACAAAGTGTTGTTATGATAACAATACACCATTAACTGCCAAAAATCATCAAGTTATCATTCCACCTCTGATGATAAAATCAACTTATCAATTCTCTTCAATAGAGTGATAAGTCCACAAAAATATTGTTCAAATCACAAGTACCAAATATCATCAAGTTAACATTTCACCTCTGATAATAAAATAAGCTTATCAAGTCTCTTCAATAGAGTGATAAGTCCATAAAAATCTTGCTCAAAACACAAGTGCCAAACCATCATCAAGTTAATATTATATCTCTGATGATAAACTCAACTTATTGACTCTCTTCAATAGAGTAAAAAGTCCTCAAAATGTTTTTCAAATCACAAGTGTCAAACTATCGATAAGTTAATATTACTCCTCTAATGACAAAATCAACTTATCAATCCTTCTTAATAGGATGATAAGTTCAAAAATTACTGTTGTGTTAACATCACACCTTTAGCAATCAAAACCTCATGAGCTTGTTAATTTCAAAAAGAATAGCAAATGTTCATAAATCTCCTAAGTGAATTAAACTTTTCTGAAATTATCCTAGTAATAATAAGAAAGATTTTTGAATCTCATTATAAGTGAGAATTTGTGCTAAGTCAACACTACACCTTTGACACTTTCAACTTTTTATTGTTTCAAGTTAAAATATAACATAGAAAGAGAAAATGAAAAAAAAACCAAAATATTATCACTTTTTATTCAAAATATTAAAGAGTGATACAAAATGGTTTTGTTCTTAGTAAAAGAATGATACAAATTCAAGTTTGTGGGCCCGTTAATTTAATTGATATGAGCCGAGTTTTGACTTCTAAGAGCTTCTTGTCATGCATGGCTTGCACCGCTGCCACAACTTGCTTTTTGAGCTCTTCTTCACTTGGCACTGCAGCGGCAGCCTCCTTTTTTATTTCCTCTAGAGCTTGTACTTCATGGCAGTATTATGCAAACACTTCTGTACTTCGGAGGGAGAGTTCGTTAACAACGGTTTTCTCTTGGGCAAATCAGGCTTCTCTTTGAGATAAAGCATCTTTCATTTGAGCAATGGCCTCTTTCATCTGATTAATAAAACCTTGAGAAGTCTGCATGGCAGCAACAGAAACCACCAATTCCGATTGAGCTTGAGTGTGTTCTTGTAGAGAGGCGATATGTGCTTCTTTTTCAGCTAAAGTCTGCTAAAAGATTTCTTGCTGATGAGTTACTTTAGTTCGTATCTAAGTGAAAGCCCATTCAGTCTGAGCCTTGAGATCTTCGTGGTCAAGGGTGTTTAATACTTTCAGGTCTTCATCCAAGTGGAAATGCCCTTTGAACAATGTTCGATACATTGAGCATCACCCAGACATCTGACACTGTTTAGGAAATTTGTCAGGAAAGGTCTGAAAGATTCGAAGGTGCCTTCACCGGCACTAACAACCTCAATGGTCTTCTCCATGACACTCTCCAGCTGCCCAATGAATATTTGGAGCAAGTTAGGAACAACCATCGGGCTTAGAGAAGCAATGGGAGATAACACTAAGGCCCTCAGAGTTGCAGAGCTTGATGGAAGAGTTGTAGGCGATCTCGCAGGAGTTGAGGTTGGAGCACCTACATCCTACGCTTGCTTAAGAGAAAGCGCTAAAGGGATTTGTTGCTCTTGGGAGGGACTTGTTGCTCTGATTTCTTCAACTACTGGCGTCGGGGATCCTTCATATGAAAAGTCATTAAAACATAAAAGAATAACTCATCAAATTTTGAAATGAACGACAGTTACATGCGAGAGTGAGAGCGATGTAAGACGATGCTTTTTCGGAAGTGACTGCCGACCGTTCATCAATGTCAATGTCAACATCATCCTCCGAGAATGAGAGAGTCCCCCATGAGGTCTTCTCATCATCCTGTTCTACAGAAGGTTAAGGTGATGGTGCAACAATAATGTATTTAAGAGCTAACCCTATTGTTGGACTAGGCTGTAGAGTTCCCATCGTCGGTATTAATCCTGAAGAAGTAGGAGATTCGCCCTCATCAAACTCATCGAGCCCAGCCACTTTAGGCTTGCCTGCAGTTAGCCTAGCTTCTTCAACTTGAACTGCTTTGGGCATAACTTCTTCTTGTATCACCTCTACGATTGGAGGAGTGACACTTGAAGCCTGACCCGGAGCCACCATAGCATGAGGTTCCATCAACAAAATGGACTTTGCATCCTCAGCAGTTGATTCTTCCTTGCCTTCTTCTTCTAGTGGATGATAAGAAGAGGCCACACCTGCTAAGGCTAGGTCGGTTGAATAGAGTCCTATTGATGTGAAATTCCTACGACAGATGACTCCTCCTCCTCCTCCTCTATTTGCATAGCAGGCGTCGATTTGAAAGCGTCCTACATTAATTTTGCCCCTTGTTGAGCTTTAGAAGTCGGAGACTCAACAGACAATTTTCGGCAAGCCCACTTCTCATGACGACGCGTTTCTTCTACAGTAAGGGATCGTTCTGCTTCCCTCTCTTCACGAGTCTCAGTGACTCTGGCTCTTTCTTCCCGAGCTTCCTCTATGGTTTCAACCCCTTCATCCCCAACCGTTGCTTGTTTACAAGATAAATATTCATCGATTCCCTTCAGACAAGTCATCTTAGACCTCTTCTTTGATTCATACATTCTTCTAATTTCTTTCAAATAAGATGCGTATAATTTGTACTCAGGTCTCTGAGAATCGGCATAATACCAATTACAGAAACCCAATGCAGTGTAAGAGTTGAGCGTTTTATGGGGCAATCTGAATACGGCTTCGGTAAAACTAGCTACTGAATAGTACCAAGTCATGGATCCTTCATATAAATTGCCGATGAGTGCGAGCCGAGGGTTGGGATTTCCAATATATAGCTGATCATATCTGAACTATCGAGAGAATCTGAAGGGATGATAGGGCTCAATAATACATTTCCCACCCTGCCAGAAGATGAGATAGCCCGGCTTGATGTTGATAAGCCATCGGAAGTCACCTTCGTTCAGCTTCGTAAAGCCATTAGGGCCTCTTACATCTTGATGAGTCTCACTATATCCTCCACCCTCAAAATCGAGGAAATAATGGAATACATGATAATTAAGGTCCTTCGACAATATCTGTCAGACTATAATCTTGTACCATCCCTCCCACTTAGCTGTCTCTAGTCGTCGGATAAACAGAATGAAGGATCCGTTGTAGGGTGGAGCTGCCATCATCAACGAGGGATAATGTAAGACGTACCATGCCATCTAATAGGTATATGACATCGGTACACGTGGGTTGGGAGTTTTGAAGGTCTTCTTCTCACTGGAGCCCATCTCCTTGATTTGAACAAAATAAAAAACCAACTCTCGTAGGCCGAGAAGATTTAGCCGTCTCCCATGAGCTAAGAGAACCATGGGATATACAACCTCAACTTCGATAGCTTCAAGTGGTTTAGTAGGTACCACACACCGCTTCAGCCACAACATTAAAAATCTAGCAAACAAGGCCATATCAGAGATGAGATGTTGAGCTTGATAATGGAAGCTATCAAACTCGGTATAGGATGGAAAGATATCCTATTGAGACTCATTCGTATAGTTAATTATAGCAGAGTTGATGCGAGTCTTGATATAATCAAGAGAACTCACGGTGACACGAGTCACCTCAGCATCCTTTTGGTTTAAGTTTTGAAATAAATACTCAGCCTAAAATATTTTCTTAACGCCACCTCCTCATAATCCCATCAGTTGAGTGCAGATATGGAAGTGACACATCACTTCCCAAAAGGTTTTATAGAACTCGAGATTTGTCGCTCTCAGAATGGTAAGTTTCTCCGTCCCTGGAACAAACTCTTTGTATGGTAGTACACTGAATGGTAGCCCCAAGACTTTGAACATCTTATGTAGAGCAAAGGCTGGCTCCCCAACAGGTGTAAAGAATGTGCTGGTCTCTGGATTATACCGGTCTAGCATAGTGAAAAGGTTGTAATGGCTTTGTACAACCCTATATCGTGTGGCCATCATAGCATCCCCAAGATTAAAATGTGCAAGTGGTTCGTTTAGCTCCTCCTGAATAAAGTTCACAATTCGGGCCCACAATCCACTATCCACAGAGTATACCCATCCGGGGAATCTAAAATCCTGTATAAGAAATTCACCCTTCACTGCAATGAATTTCCTAACGAAAATGTTTGCTGGGCTGGCGGCTTCGCCAATTAGGTATTCCCTTTGGAATAGGCCAGACCTCACAGCTGTCAACTACCTTCCATAACCTACCGCACAAACACCTTGATAGGTGAGCACTCCAACCGATATGTCGTCTTGTTCCTTGACGAGTTCCCAATTCATACGCCACGGAATGGAGACGCTCTAGAAGTATGAAAGAGGGTATATCTGCTCCATATTAGGTAGAAAAAGGCAACGAGTATCAACTTTCCGTAGCATCTTATAGTTCTCGTCATACATGACCGCAACGTCAATTTCTACGGAGTCTCCAATAAGAATGTGGGCTTCTTTAAGTTCTTTCGGTCCACCATCTCGAGTATTGCATCTGTGATGATAGCCCTAAGAGTTGGCAGATTCGTTCGACTAATTATTTTCCTTCGTTCCTTGTCTTGGCCATTGAAAAATCGGGAGCTCTTGGCAGAACCCGAAAGTAACACAGCTACCCGAAAGTAGTGATGGAAAGTGAGGGGCTCGCTGGAATAGCACACTACAGAAAAATAAAACAACAATTAACAGTGGAAAAGCAAATGAATTGAAAAGTCTAAAAGGACTTAGTCAAAATGTGGAGTTCACCCCTGCGTTTTAAGACCAAAACGCGAGGGCCAGACCCGCGTTTCAGACTAAAACATGAGGGTCAGATGCCCGTTTTAGAATCAAAACGTGAGGTTCAGCCTCGTGATTCAGAATCAAAAGGTGAGGGTTAGCCCCGTGTTTTACAATCAAAATGCGAGGGTCAGCCCCGCATTTCAAAATCAAAACGTAAGGGTCCAGCCTCACGTTTCAAAATCAAAATACAAGCCTCGCTCATCGTTTCAAACATGAACTTCGCATTGGAGAAAAAAGTTGTTAGAAAAGTTTAATAGTCTAAAACCTACAACTAATTAGGGGGGTTTACGGAGGCGGTGCATTTGTCTAAGAAAAAGCACTGCTGATGCGGCATAAACATGTACCAAAATTGTAAGTGCATAATTTATCAAGTTATAGTATAAAAAATATCAATCCCATGAGGAAGGTGATTTTAAGAGATTATTAGAAATGGTTCTTATATTTTGTGCATGACAATTAGGAATAAAGAATAAGTGTGATTTTGTTGAGTGATTGTTATGAATATATGCAAAAGATAATAAATTGAATTTTAGAGGAGAGAAAGAAGAATTAAAGAATAAATGAAATCACAAGGCAAGAAATATGAATTAATAAAATCAAGAAATAAAACCAAAAATGAAAAGAAAATTTAAGAAAGTTAAGATGAAGGATTCAAAAGAGGTAAGAAATCTAGAATATAATCCACTAACCAATTTCAATTACAAAATATAAACTATTCTCTTTTTATCATATTTCAACTTAGATTTATTAAGCATAGATTATCAAACCATTTAAGGAAAGTGTAACCTATCAAATTATCATCTAAGCTAAAATTACTATTCATGATAAGAACAACAACATGATAATAATCCTAGAATTCATAAGCATAACCTATCAAACCATTTAAGATAAGCATAGATTATCAAATTCTTCTTCTACCGATTAGTTCTCTAGTTGATTATCCTAAACATGAACATTTTAAGTACAAGAGAATAATTCATACAATATAAAAGAAATTAGACTAGTTTCATACAATTCTAAGATTCCTACAAGAATTAAATTCACATCTTAAGAAATAAAAACAAGAAAAAGAAGACTAATTACAAAATTAAAAAGAAAAGAAAAATCTAAACTATGAACAAGAAATAAATCTAATTACAAAGAAAATAAAAATCTAAACTACAAAATAAATTGCAGAAATTAAATGCAAGAAAAATAAATCTACTCTACAAATTAAAGTGCAAAAAGAAAATAAAAAAGACAAGAAAGTAAATCTATACTACAAGCATGAATTTAAATCTAACTAATAAGCAATAATAAAGAAATTACTAAAAAGAAATAAAAGAGAAAAGAAATGCAAACCTTCAAATTGCTCTTCATCTCCATCCTCATCATTCAACAAAGAGGAGAAAGAACAAATTTAAAGAGGAAAAAATTATTTTTATTAATTGCAACTAAAGTTACAATTTTTGGAAGGCCTTCTCAATTAAGAGTAGCCCTCCTCTCCAAAAGGAGTTTACAAAATTTTCACACCTCTAACCCCTCACTCTCTACCCCTATTTATAGTAATCTTCAATGAATATGAGCCATTGGATTTGTCTTGAGCCCCAAGCAACAATCTCCACCATTGAATTTGCTTTTTGTTCTTCTCTAGCCCAAATATAGGAGGCCCATATGATTTATTTGATTTTCAAAAGAAAATCAAAATCCAAAAATAAATAATAATGTATTTAAGAGCTAACCCTATTGTTGGACTAGGCTGTAGAGTTCCCATCGTCGGTATTAATCCTGAAGAAGTAGGAGATTCGCCCTCATCAAACTCATCGAGCCCAGCCACTTTAGGCTTGCCTGCAGTTAGCCTAGCTTCTTCAACTTGAACTGCTTTGGGCATAACTTCTTCTTGTATCACCTCTACGATTGGAGGAGTGACACTTGAAGCCTGACCCGGAGCCACCATAGCATGAGGTTCCATCAACAAAATGGACTTTGCATCCTCAGCAGTTGATTCTTCCTTGCCTTCTTCTTCTAGTGGATGATAAGAAGAGGCCACACCTGCTAAGGCTAGGTCGGTTGAATAGAGTCCTATTGATGTGAAATTCCTACGACAGATGACTCCTCCTCCTCCTCCTCTATTTGCATAGCAGGCGTCGATTTGAAAGCGTCCTACATTAATTTTGCCCCTTGTTGAGCTTTAGAAGTCGGAGACTCAACAGACAATTTTCGGCAAGCCCACTTCTCATGACGACGCGTTTCTTCTACAGTAAGGGATCGTTCTGCTTCCCTCTCTTCACGAGTCTCAGTGACTCTGGCTCTTTCTTCCCGAGCTTCCTCTATGGTTTCAACCCCTTCATCCCCAACCGTTGCTTGTTTACAAGATAAATATTCATCGATTCCCTTCAGACAAGTCATCTTAGACCTCTTCTTTGATTCATACATTCTTCTAATTTCTTTCAAATAAGATGCGTATAATTTGTACTCAGGTCTCTGAGAATCGGCATAATACCAATTACAGAAACCCAATGCAGTGTAAGAGTTGAGCGTTTTATGGGGCAATCTGAATACGGCTTCGGTAAAACTAGCTACTGAATAGTACCAAGTCATGGATCCTTCATATAAATTGCCGATGAGTGCGAGCCGAGGGTTGGGATTTCCAATATATAGCTGATCATATCTGAACTATCGAGAGAATCTGAAGGGATGATAGGGCTCAATAATACATTTCCCACCCTGCCAGAAGATGAGATAGCCCGGCTTGATGTTGATAAGCCATCGGAAGTCACCTTCGTTCAGCTTCGTAAAGCCATTAGGGCCTCTTACATCTTGATGAGTCTCACTATATCCTCCACCCTCAAAATCGAGGAAATAATGGAATACATGATAATTAAGGTCCTTCGACAATATCTGTCAGACTATAATCTTGTACCATCCCTCCCACTTAGCTGTCTCTAGTCGTCGGATAAACAGAATGAAGGATCCGTTGTAGGGTGGAGCTGCCATCATCAACGAGGGATAATGTAAGACGTACCATGCCATCTAATAGGTATATGACATCGGTACACGTGGGTTGGGAGTTTTGAAGGTCTTCTTCTCACTGGAGCCCATCTCCTTGATTTGAACAAAATAAAAAACCAACTCTCGTAGGCCGAGAAGATTTAGCCGTCTCCCATGAGCTAAGAGAACCATGGGATATACAACCTCAACTTCGATAGCTTCAAGTGGTTTAGTAGGTACCACACACCGCTTCAGCCACAACATTAAAAATCTAGCAAACAAGGCCATATCAGAGATGAGATGTTGAGCTTGATAATGGAAGCTATCAAACTCGGTATAGGATGGAAAGATATCCTATTGAGACTCATTCGTATAGTTAATTATAGCAGAGTTGATGCGAGTCTTGATATAATCAAGAGAACTCACGGTGACACGAGTCACCTCAGCATCCTTTTGGTTTAAGTTTTGAAATAAATACTCAGCCTAAAATATTTTCTTAACGCCACCTCCTCATAATCCCATCAGTTGAGTGCAGATATGGAAGTGACACATCACTTCCCAAAAGGTTTTATAGAACTCGAGATTTGTCGCTCTCAGAATGGTAAGTTTCTCCGTCCCTGGAACAAACTCTTTGTATGGTAGTACACTGAATGGTAGCCCCAAGACTTTGAACATCTTATGTAGAGCAAAGGCTGGCTCCCCAACAGGTGTAAAGAATGTGCTGGTCTCTGGATTATACCGGTCTAGCATAGTGAAAAGGTTGTAATGGCTTTGTACAACCCTATATCGTGTGGCCATCATAGCATCCCCAAGATTAAAATGTGCAAGTGGTTCGTTTAGCTCCTCCTGAATAAAGTTCACAATTCGGGCCCACAATCCACTATCCACAGAGTATACCCATCCGGGGAATCTAAAATCCTGTATAAGAAATTCACCCTTCACTGCAATGAATTTCCTAACGAAAATGTTTGCTGGGCTGGCGGCTTCGCCAATTAGGTATTCCCTTTGGAATAGGCCAGACCTCACAGCTGTCAACTACCTTCCATAACCTACCGCACAAACACCTTGATAGGTGAGCACTCCAACCGATATGTCGTCTTGTTCCTTGACGAGTTCCCAATTCATACGCCACGGAATGGAGACGCTCTAGAAGTATGAAAGAGGGTATATCTGCTCCATATTAGGTAGAAAAAGGCAACGAGTATCAACTTTCCGTAGCATCTTATAGTTCTCGTCATACATGACCGCAACGTCAATTTCTACGGAGTCTCCAATAAGAATGTGGGCTTCTTTAAGTTCTTTCGGTCCACCATCTCGAGTATTGCATCTGTGATGATAGCCCTAAGAGTTGGCAGATTCGTTCGACTAATTATTTTCCTTCGTTCCTTGTCTTGGCCATTGAAAAATCGGGAGCTCTTGGCAGAACCCGAAAGTAACACAGCTACCCGAAAGTAGTGATGGAAAGTGAGGGGCTCGCTGGAATAGCACACTACAGAAAAATAAAACAACAATTAACAGTGGAAAAGCAAATGAATTGAAAAGTCTAAAAGGACTTAGTCAAAATGTGGAGTTCACCCCTGCGTTTTAAGACCAAAACGCGAGGGCCAGACCCGCGTTTCAGACTAAAACATGAGGGTCAGATGCCCGTTTTAGAATCAAAACGTGAGGTTCAGCCTCGTGATTCAGAATCAAAAGGTGAGGGTTAGCCCCGTGTTTTACAATCAAAATGCGAGGGTCAGCCCCGCATTTCAAAATCAAAACGTAAGGGTCCAGCCTCACGTTTCAAAATCAAAATACAAGCCTCGCTCATCGTTTCAAACATGAACTTCGCATTGGAGAAAAAAGTTGTTAGAAAAGTTTAATAGTCTAAAACCTACAACTAATTAGGGGGGTTTACGGAGGCGGTGCATTTGTCTAAGAAAAAGCACTGCTGATGCGGCATAAACATGTACCAAAATTGTAAGTGCATAATTTATCAAGTTATAGTATAAAAAATATCAATCCCATGAGGAAGGTGATTTTAAGAGATTATTAGAAATGGTTCTTATATTTTGTGCATGACAATTAGGAATAAAGAATAAGTGTGAGTGTATGAGTGGTTGTTTTGATTTATATGCAAGAGGTAATAAATTGAATTTTAGAGAAGAAAGAATCAAAGAATAAATGAAATCACAAGGCAAGAAATATGAATTAATAAAATCAAGAAATAAAACTAAGAATGAAAATAAAATTTAAGAAAGTTAAGATGAAGGATTCAAAAGAGGTAAGAAATCTAGAATATAATCCACTAACCAATTTCAATTACAAAATATAAACTATTCTCTTTTTATCATATTTCAACTTAGATTTATTAAGCATAGATTATCAAACCATTTAAGGAAAGTGTAACCTATCAAATTATCATCTAATTTAAAATTACTATTCATGATAAGAACAATCAACATGATAATAATCCTAGAATTCATAAGTATAACCTATCAAACCATTTAAGGAAAGCATAGATTATCAAATTTTTCTTCTACCGATTAGTTCTCTAGTTGATTATCCTAAACATGAACATTTTAAATGCAAGAGAATAATTCATACAATATAAAGAAAATTAGACTAGTTTCATACAATTCCAAGATTCTTACAAGAATTAAATTCACATCTTAAGAAATGAAAACAAGAAAAAGAACTAATTACAAAAATAAAAAGAAAAGAAAAATCTAAACTATGAACAAGAAATAAATCTAACTACAAAGAAAAAAAATCTAAACTACAAAATAAATTGCAGAAATTAAATGCAAGAAAAATAAATCTACTCTACAAATTAAAGTGCAAAAAGAAATAAAAAAGACAAGAAAATAAATCTACACTACAAGCATGAATTTAAATCTAACTAATAAGCAATAATAAAGAAATTACTAAAAAGAAATAAAAGAGAAAAGAAATGCAAACCTTCAAATTGCTCTTCATCTCCATCCTCATCATTCAACAAGAGGAGAAAGAATAAATTTAAAGAGGAAAAAATTATTTTTATTAATTGCAACTAAAGTTATAATTTTTAGAAGGCCTTCTCAATTAAGAGTAGCCCTCCTCTCCAAAAGAAGTTTACAAAATTTTCCCACACCCTTAACCCCTCACTCTCTACCCCTATTTATAGTAATCTTCGATGAATATGAGCCATTGGATTTGTCTTGAGCCCCAAGCAACAATCTTCACCTTTGAATTTGCTTTTTGTTCTAGCCCAACATAAGAGACCCATATGATTTATTAAAATCCAAAAATAAATCAAGTGAAGTCCGGTCCAATGTAAATCTCCAGCCCAAGCCATCAGGTCCGGTCTTTGAGAAAAAGAAATCAGCAACAAAGCCTCCATCATGTCCGCATAAATTCATGTCTGCAGCCCAAGTCCATGGTGACTTGAAAAAAATCAGCACCGGCCTCCATTCAAAATTTCAGCATAAATGATCTGCAGCAAAGCCTCTTTTAGGTCCGGCCAAAGTTGCATTTCCTTTGATTTGTGAAGCAAAGTCCGGCCCACTTCGAATTTAAATCTTTGCCAAGCCTAATTCGGTCCAATGCATTTGAATTTTAGAAATCTCCTCAAGTCCGGTCCCTCTGATGTTTCTTGTGAGGAATTCGGTCCAATGCATTTGAATTTTAGAAATCTCCTCAAGTCCGGTCCCTCTGATGTTTCTTGTGAGGAGCAGCACATCCGTTTCCCATTTGATTGAGAAAAACAATGAAAAATAGCACATCTGGCCCAATGATCTCCAATGCTTAGAATTTCACAATCAAGTCCGGTCATTTGAGCTCAATTTAATTTTCAAAATGAAAGTCTAAATCAATCAAAGTCTGCAGCACAAGCAGCCGGCCCACTTGCTTTAAATCCAAAGAAGAAAATTTAGCAACCAAGTCCATTTCATTCCACTCTTTGCATCCAAGTCCAAGCATAGCTTCCTTGGTGTATTTTTTTATGGGCTTTGTTCTTTGGGCTTCAATCATTTTCTTGATAGGCTTTGGGCTTCAAAAAAATGCTACAAAATAGAGAAGAGAGATTTTTGAGGGTTTTTTTTACATTTAATAATATTTATTTATATTTTCATTCAATTATGTGGAAACTAAGCTAACAACAATTATTAATGGTATGTTTATTCATATAAAATAGATAATGAGGGTATAAAATTATAATAAAATATGATTATCAAATACCCCCACACCTAAACTTTTGCTAGTCCTCTAGCAAAGAAAATAAAAAGAAATTCCTAACTCACTTTCGCAGGAATCGCGGTTGTATTTAGCGCATACAACAAGCCTTTAAACCCCTAGGTTACCCTAGTGGACGAGTTGTAGTCTCGTGAGGGTTTGCAGTGAATATACCCACAAAATTCGGTCAACTTGACAAGTTAAATAAGTCAGTAAATAACAGATTTTCCTTGATATATTTAAACATTCTAATTGAAGCTAGTTAATAATCAAGAAAACGTTTTTATATATAACTCCAATGTAAATCCCCTAGAAAATCTTTTTCATTATAGCAATACAAAACCAAGTCAAATCTTAGAAATTTAATTAAAAAGTTTTGAAAAGAACATGCCAACTCTTTGTTTTAAATAACTTTCAAGTCTCTTGATCAAAAATTGTTTTTCAAGACCATATATACAAAACAACAATATATAAAAACAATTGTTAGTGTTATATATATGTATATTTTTTTCACTCTCTAATTCTTGGTGATTGTTTTCTATTTTAACGGGCTTTCTAAGTGACCATTTAACGAGTTTTGGGCCAATGAATCCCAACCCAATTGGGCTTAGGTCATTAAGTATAGAGATACTCCTTGGGCTTAATTGCTCAGTCAACTTAGGCTTTATAAGATAGAATCACCTTGCTTGAATTTAAGAGTATTTTTTTTGTGCCCATTTTTCGCACTCTTCTTTTATAATGTTAGTTTTTTTTTAATATATGTATGTGTAAGTATATATAGTCTTTTAAAAAAAATGTGTAAATCAAGATGACTTGAAAAAAATATTTTCAACTCTAAGTTAAGCATGCAAAAATTTCATTATTTTTAATTAAAAATCTAAGGTAAGACTTAAGTAAAGTATACTAGTTGAAAAATCATTTCTTAAGAATTTTATTTGGAGTTATCATAAAAGGTGAACTTGAATATGTCACTAACTAAGAATTAGAAAATTTAAAATCTATCAATTTGATCAATTATTACTTAACTCTATTAATTTGGCAAGTGACAATATTTTTATAATTTTTTTTAACAAAAAGAAAGAAAAATATAACTAAAAAGGTAAAATAAAGAGGAAAATATGTATTTCTCACCCCCACACCTAAATTTTGCATTGTCCTCAATGCAAATTCGCTGAAGCATAAAGTAAAGCAGATAAAAATGAAGAACTTACAGTTGTTCGGTTGACAATGATGATAAGGATCTGTAATTACTGTTAGTATGAGGATGAAGAAATCAATTAAGAGAAAAATTGTAAGTAATTATTTTTACTTTATTATTATTATTATTATTATTTTTTAAAAAAACAAAAGAATTTTTTTTTTCTTTTTTTTCTTTTAAGAAACAAAAGGAAAATTAGTTTTTTTATAGATAATGAGATTCATGAAGAACCAACACCTCTTCCTCTCCGAGCGTAGAAAATTCTAAAAATGGTTTCAGACGTTGACCATTTATTTTAAAAATATTATCATTTTTAGGATTTTCTATTTCGACAGCTCCATGTGGAAAAACTTGTTTAACAAAAAATGGACCTGTCCATCTTGATCTTAATTTTCCAGGAAAGAGATGTAATTTTGAATTGTACAATAAAACTTTTTGTCCTGGAGAGAAATTTTTTCGTACAATTGATTTATCATGAAAAATTTTTGTTTTCTCTTTGTAAATTTTTGAGTTTATGTATGCATCATTCCGACTTTCTTCCAACTCATTTATTTGGAGCAATCTGTTTTTTCCCACCGAGTCTGAGTCAAAATTCAACTGTTTTATTGCCCACATTGCTCGATGTTCCAACTCTACTGGTAGGTGGCAAGCTTTCCTGAATACCAGTCTGTATGGTGACATCCCTAAATTGGCCTTAAAAGCTATTCTATACGCCCACAGAGCATCACACAATTTTACAGACCAATCTTTACTGTTATGACTAACTATTTTTTCTAAAATTTGTTTGATCTGCCTGTTTGTGACCTCTACTTGTCCACTGGTTTGGGGGTGATAAGGAGTTGACAATTTATGTGTGATTGAATATTTCCTCATCAAAGCCTCGAAAGAACGGTTACAGAAATGTGTACCGTTATCACTAATGATCGCTCGAGGTACTCCAAACCGGGCAAAAATGTTCTCTTTCAAAAACTTGACAACGACCTTGTTGTCATTAGTTTTGCAAGCTACCGCCTCAACCCATTTTGACATGTATTCAACGGCTACTAGAATGTACACATTTCCAAAAGAATTTGGAAATGGTCCCATGAAATCGATACCCCACAGATCAAAAAGTTCAACAGATAAAATGGGTTGTAAAGGCATCATATTTCTCCTAGTGACCTTCCCTAAAAGCTGACAGCGGTTACAGGTTTTGCAAAACTCGAATGAATCCTTGAAGAGAGTGGGCCAATATAGCCCAGACTGGAGAACTTTTTCAGCTGTTTTTCTCGGGCCAAAGTGACCCCCACAGGCTTGCTCGTGACAAAAGGATAGAACACTCCTAGTTTCTTCCGTGGGAACACACCTCCTAAAGATCTGATCAGGACAGTATTTGAACAGATATGGATCATCCCAGTAAAAGTATTTTACTTGGGAGAGAAAACGGGATCTATCCTGTTTGGACCAATGAGAAGGGATCTGGTTCATGACTATGTAGTTCACAATGTCGGCGAACCAGGGAACAGATTGGATTTCTAGGAGTTGTTCATCTGGAAAATGTTCATTGATTGGAACGGTTGATGTTGGTGCATTTGGGAGTCGAGAGAGGTGATCTGCTACGGGGTTCTCTGTTCCCCTTCTGTCAAGAATTTGAATGTCAAACTCTTGAAGAAGGAGAATCCATCTAATGAGCCGTGCTTTAGCATCCTTTTTGGTCAAAAGATACTTTAGTGCGGCATGATCAGTGAAAACTTTGGTTAAGGAACCGATGAGGTAGGACCTGAATTTTTCTAAGGCAAAGACTACAGCTAAAAACTCTTTCTCTGTGACAGAGTAGTTTTGCTGGGCATCATTCAGAGTCCTACTGGCGTAGTAGATCACATGCGGTTTTCCATCAAACCGTTGTCCTAAAACAGCTCCAATCGCAGAATCAGATGCATCACACATCAGTTCGAATGGTAAGGTCCAGTCCGGTGCATGAATGATAGGAGCTGTGGTTAGCTCCTTTTTCAGATATTCAAAAGCTTTGAGGCAGTCGGGAGAGAAGACAAATGATGTATCCTTGGCTAAGAGATTGGTCAAGGGTCTAGCAATTTTGCTGAAATCCTTGATGAAACGTCGGTAAAAACCAGCATGACCAAGAAACGATCTGACATCTTTGACAGTTTTGGGAGGAGGGAGATTGGAAATGAGATCTACCTTAGCTTTGTCCACTTCGATTCCCCTATTGGAAACTACATGTCCTAAGACAATGCCTTGTTTGACCATGAAATGACATTTCTCCCAATTGAGAGTCAGATTTTTCTCCCTACACCGTTCTAGGACCAGTTTAAGATGATGCAAACATTGGGAAAATGTGTCACCAAAAATGGAAAAGTCATCCATGAAAATTTCGAGAAATCGCTCTACCATGTCGGAAAAAATACTGATCATGCAACGTTGGAATGTGGCCGGTGCATTGCACAGGCCAAAAGGCATGCGTCGGTATGCGAATGTTCCATACGGGCAAGTGAAGGTGGTTTTATCCTGATCTTCTGGAGTGATAGGGATTTGATTGTAACCTGAATATCCATCCAGGAAACAGTAGAACTCGTGTCCTGCGAAACGCTCTAACATTTGGTCAATGAAAGGAAGAGGGAAATGATCTTTTCGAGTGGTTAAGATGAGCTTTCGGTAGTCAATACAGACTCGCCATCCAGTTTGGATCCGAGTGGGAATCAGCTCATTAGCCTCATTTTGGATCACGGTGATCCCAGATTTCTTTGGAACAACCTGGACTGGACTTACCCATGAACTATCAGAAATGGGATAAATGATCCCATGATTGAGACATTTCAGAATGTCTTTCCTAATGGCTTCTTTCATCACTGGGTTTAACCTACGTTGAGCATCTCTAGTAGGTTTGGCATCATCTATCAAATGGATTCGGTGTTGAACAATGGTTGGACTAATCCCTTTGATATCAGCCATGGTCCATCCAATGGCTTCCCTATTCTCTCTTAAAACAGCTAAGAGAGCTTCCTTTTGACCGGTAGTCAACTCAGAAGAAATGATAACTGGTAAAGACTCGTTCTCCCCTAAGTAGGCATACTCTAGATTTTCGGGTAGAGGTTCTAACTTAGGGGGTTCCTCCACAGATGGACGAAGCTGGACTCGGGGTTCTATCTCTAAAGGTTCTCGTTGCCAACCAACAACAAAGACATGATTAACTAGCGGTTCTATCTCTAGTTCGTCATCAGATGCATTTGAATCAGACTCACACTCTCCCTCTTGTTGTTCACTAGATATTCCTTGAATGAAATTCACTTCCATGGGTTCATCAGATGGATCACTAGGCTGTCTCCCTAAGTTGAAGATATTGAGGTCAACAGTCATATTCCCAAAAGATAGTTTCATCTGACCGGTTCTGCAGTTTATTAAAGCATTTGAGGTGGCTAAGAACGGTCTTCCTAGAATGACAGAGATTTGACTTTTGAGATTGGAAACGGGCTGTGTTTCCAAGACAATAAAATCAACTGGGAAAATAAACTCTCCAACTTTAATCAGAACATCCTCTACCTCTCCTTTGGGAATTTTTACAAATCTATCAGCTAACTGTAGAGTGCATCTTGTCGGTTTAAGTTCTCCTACACCTAGCTGTTGATAGACTGAATAAGGAAGGAGGTTGACACTGGCTCCCAAGTCTAGAAGTGCCTTATCAATGTGAGTGTTACCTATGACGCATGGAATTGTGGGACAACCAGGGTCCTTGTATTTTAACGGCATAGGTTTTGAAAAGATTTCATTGAGTTTGGCAGCTAAGAAGACTTTCTTGGGGACATTGGTGGTTCTTTTCTTAGTGCATAAGTCCTTCAAGAACTTTGCATAAGAAGGAATTTGTTCGATTGCATCTAAGAGAGGGATGTTGATCTTGACCTGTTTAAACGTTTCTAGGATTTTCTCAACCTGCGGGGAGTTTTTCCTAGGTTTGAGTCTATCTGAAAAGGGGGCAACGGGCCTATACCTATCTAGATCAGGCTCAATCTCAAGTTCAGCATTTTGGTCATCGGAAGGAATTGCTTCATCGGAAGGAGTGTTTTGAATGGGAGAAGGGGTTTGATCCGGTGGCATTCTAACCTGATTGTCTACTTGTTTTCCTGATCTCAGAGTGTGAATTCCATTCAGTTGAGCTGGATTGTTGGAACTGGATCCAGTGTCTTTAGGGTTTGCAACAGGTTGACTAGGGAATTTTCCTTTTCTCTCTCACTCATGACAGCGGCTAATTGGCCAAGTTGGGTTTCTAACCGGGCTATGGCTTGAGTGTTCGAGTTGAGCACTTGGCCGGGTGTTTGCATGGGTTTCTAACCGGGCTATGGCTTGAGTGTTCGAGTTGAGCACTTGGCCGGGTGTTTGCATGAAGGAATTTAGAGTAGTGGATGATTGGGTCAACATGTTGGTAGTTTGTGTAGAACCTTTGATCATAGCTTCTAAACCCTTTTCTAAGACACTCAAACGTTTGTCATGATCGGAATTTGATTGATTTGTAGGCTGGTGAGGATGAGGATGTTGGTTTGGAAAAGTTGGGTTAGAAAAATTGTTCGGTGCATTGAACGGGACAGCGTTTCCCCTAGGGAATTGTTGGTTTGACGCGGGAATGAAGTTTTGATTTTCGGGAGAGTTCCCTTGGTTCCAAGCAAAGTTGGGATGATTTCTCCAACCTGGATTGTAGGTTGGAGAAAATGGATCATTTCTAGGGCGCTGGAATGCAGCGTTCATCTGTTCTAAAGCATGGTTATTTCCTAAAAGAGGACATTCCTCTGAAACGTGGGTAGGAGACTGACAGTTATGACATCCCGGGGCAGAAATATGATTGATTTGAGCCGGAGCTCGTTCCTTAACTTCTAAGGCTTCTAACCTCCGCAGAATCGTCGCCATCTTCGCTTCAGATGCAATGTTTGACTCCAGGGAAAGACCACTAGACTTAGATTGGGAAACAGAAGAAACCCTGTCATCACAATTTTCCCACTGCATTGTTTTCTCGGATAAACTCTCTAGAAATTCCCAAGCTTTATCTGCGTTTTTTCTCATAAAATCTCCCTGACACATCGATTCTAAAGATGTTTTTGAAGAATAGTCCAATCCTTCATATATGACTTGGCACAATCGCCATTTTTCTAGACCGTGATGAGGACATTGGATTAAAAGATCTTTAAATCGGTCAAAGTATTTCCAGAATGGCTCTCCCGGGACAATTTTGAAATTCTGAATGCTGTTCCTAAGCTTTACCGTTTTGTGAATAGGGAAAAATTTCTTGAGAAAAACGGTGACAAATTCCTCCCAAGTTGAGATAGAATTTATCGGTAAGCTGTACAGCCATTTTTTAGCTTTGTCCTTTAGAGCAAATGGAATAAATCTAAGCTTAATCGCATCTTCGGTTAATTCTCTCATTTTTATCATAATACATACTTCCTCAAATTCCGAGATAAATATATATGCATCTTCTGTTTCATTACCTAGGAATTTGGGAAGCATGTTAATGAAATGCGGTCTAAGCTCGAAATTTGCTCCATTTACTTCGGGGAGTCTTATGCAAGATGGAATTGCATTTCTGGTGGGGTAACACATATCCTGAAGAACTGGTTGATTTTCCATTTCTTGGATTGGTTCAACTCGGATTAAGCGATGAAAATTATCCCGAACCCAAATTTGCATACACCAAAACAAAATTTTTTTTTTAAGGAAAGAAAGAAAATTAGTTTTTTTTAAAGGAAAGAAAGAAAATTAGTTTTTTTTTCTTTTAAGGAAAGAAAGAAAATTAGTTTTTTTTTATGAGAAGATAAAGAAAAAGAAAAATCCTAACTAAAACAAATCAAGGCAATCACTTTTCAATCAACTCTAACTCTAAGGTTTAGCCTAACTCAACTAGACCAACTCCTAACCAAAAACTCCTACAGTGAAAAGATCAAAGTTTTACCCAGGTAGTTAGCCAGGTAAGGATAGTACTAGAGGGTGATCAAAGATCAATTAAGTACCTCTTTCCTTGCGGAGCGCTTTACGCAACCCCTAAACCTTGCCTTAGACACCAACTATTCTGAGAAAACTTAAACCGTTCACTTAAGGATTTCTTGTTCCTTATTGAGCTCGAATCCTTAGGGGCCAACGTCTAATGAGTTTTAGAAGGCTTGGGTTTGTGAAGTGAGGAATTAGTGATTTGTGGGCTAAGGAAAGGGTGATGAAATCCCTTACCTTATCTTGATTGGGGTTTTGCCCTTAAGAATGTTTTAAGTGTGTGCCAAATCAAGTGCTACAATCACTTTGGTGAATTCCTACACTATATGAAATGCAACCCTAGAAATTAAAAGCGACTAAAAAGGATGATAAAAGAAAATCTTTTTTTTAATTATGGTCAACAACAATCAAATGTGAAAATGAGGAAAATTGTTTGAGTTTATTATCTTGTTAGTTAATATCTAAGTGAAAGATGGATTTTATTATGGTCAACAAAAATAAAATCTTTTTTTTAAATCCTAATTGTCTCTAATTGTGAAGCTAGCTAAAGAGGGTGGAATTGAAAACTAGAAAGAAGACTTACCCGAAAGCAATGCTCCAAATTCTTGATCTTCAATCCAAGATTTTCAAGCTCCAAGCGGTTCCTTCACAAGAAAAATACACAAGTTAAAGAATCAAGTTAATAAAATCCTATTTTAGCACCTTCCCCGGCAACGGCGCCAAAAACTTGATGCGGCATAATTATGTACCAAAATTGCAAGTGCACAATTTATCAAGTTATAGTATAAAAAGATATCGATCCCACGAAGAAGGTGATTTTAAGAGATTATTAAACTTGGTTCTTATATTTTGTGCGTGACAATTAGGAATAAAGAATAAGTGTGATTTTGTTGAGTGATTGTTATGAATATATGCAAAAGATAATAAATTGAATTTTAGAGGAGAGAAGGAAGAATTAAAGAATAAATGAAATCATAAGGCAAGAAATATGAATTAATAAAATCAAGAAATAAAACCAAAAATGAAAAGAAAATTTAAGAAAGTTAAGATGAAGGATTCAAAAGAGGTAAGAAATCTAGAATATAATCCACTAACCAATTTCAATTACAAAATATAAACTATTCTCTTTTTATCATATTTCAACTTAGATTTATTAAGCATAGATTATCAAACCATTTAATGAAAGTGTAACCTATCAAATTATCATCTAAGTTAAAATTACTATTCATGATAAGAACAATCAATATTATAATAATCCTAGAATTCATAAGCATAACCTATCAAACCATTTAAGGAAAGCATATATTATCAAATTTTTCTTCTACCGATTAGTTCTCTAGTTGATTATCCTAAACATGAACATTTTAAATGCAAGAGAATAATTCATACAATATAAATGAAATTAGACTAGTTTCATACAATTCTAAGATTCTTACAAGAATTAAATTCACATCTTAAGAAATAAAAGTAAGAAGAAAAGGAACTAAATACAAAAATAAAAAGAAAAAAAATCTAAACTATGAACAAGAAATAAATCTAATTACAAAGAAAATAAAAGTCTAAACTACAAAATAAATTGCAGAAATTAGATGCAAGAAAAATAAATCTACTCTACAAATTAAAGTACAAAAAGAAAATAAAAAAGACAAGAAAGTAAATCTACACTACAAGCATGAATTTAAATCTAACTAATAAGCAATAATAAAGAAATTACTAAAAAGAAATAAAAGAGAAAAGAAATGCAAACCATCAAATTGCTCTTCATCTCCATCCTCATCATTCAACAAAGAGGAGAAAGAACAAATTTAAAGAGGAAAAAATTATTTTTATTAATTGCAACTAAAGTTACAATTTTTGGAAGGCCTTCTCAATTAAGAGTAGCCCTCCTCTCCAAAAGGAGTTTACAAAATTTTCACACCTCTAACCCCTCACTCTCTACCCCTATTTATAGTAATCTTCAATGAATATGAGCCATTGGATTTGTCTTGAGCCCCAAGCAACAATCTCCACCATTGAATTTGCTTTTTGTTCTTCTCTACCTAGCCCAACATAAGAGACCCATATGATTTATTAAAATCCAAAAATAAATCAAGTGAAGTCCGGTCCAATGTAAATCTCCAGCCCAAGCCATCAGGTCCGGTCTTTGAGAAAAAGAAATCAGCAACAAAGCCTCCATCACGTCCACATAAATTCATGTCTGCAGCCCAAGTCCATGGTGACTTGAAAAAAATCAGCACCGGCCTCCATTCAAAATTTCAGCATAAATGATCTGCAGCAAAGCCTCTTTTAGGTCCGGTCCAAGTTGCATTTCCTTTGATTTGTGAAGCAAAGTCCGGCCCACTTCGAATTTAAATCTTTGCCAAGCCCAATTCGGTCCAATGCATTTGAATTTTAGAAATCTCCTCAAGTCCGGTCCCTCTGATGTTTCTTGTGAGGAATTCGGTCCAATGCATTTGAATTTTAGAAATCTCCTCAAGTCCGGTCCCTCTGATGTTTCTTGTGAGGAGCAGCACATCCGTTTCCCATTTGATTGAGAAAAACAATGAAAAATAGCACATCTGGCCCAATGATCTTCAATGCTTAGAATTTCACAATCAAGTTCGGTCATCTGAGGTCAATTTAATTTTCAAAATGAAAGTCTAAATCAATCAAAGTCTGCAGCACAAGCAGCCGGCCCACTTGCTTTAAATCCAAAGAAGAAAATTTAGCAACCAAGTCCATTTCATTCCCCTCTTTGCATCCAAGTCCAAGCATAGCTTCCTTGGTGTATTTTTTTATGGGCTTTGTTCTTTGGGCTTCAATCATTTTCTTGATAGGCTTCGGGCTTCAAAAAAATGCTACAAAATAGAGAAGAGAGATTTTTGAGGGTTTTTTTTACATTTAATAATATTTATTTATATTTTCATTCAATTATGTGGAAACTAAGCTAACAACAATTATTAATGGTATGTTTATTCATATAAAATAGATAATGAGGGTATAAAATTGTAATAAAATATGATTATCAACTGCCGACAGCTTTAGCCGACGACGAGTTTGAAGAAGCCCCAGCTGTCTTCTTGGATTTGGAAGCAATCTTCTTAGGTGCCATCGATTTTATCGAGGATGAAGAGAAGTTCGTCGGAGAATTCGAACGAGTGCTCTCGTTAAGAAAGTTAGATGAGGATGAAAGAGTCGGGTGACTCTTGATTTGACCTATGTCAGTCTATTTATAAAACAACCTAGTTGTTAAATCGGTACAAGATTCTAGGCAAGAATCCTACCCGAAACGTGAGTCTCGCATTTACAAAGTTGGTTTGACTTCGTTCAAAACACGAGGGTCACCCCCACATTCTAAAGGCAAAACACGAGGTTCACCCTCGCGTTTCAAAATAGCAAAATGCTGGGGTGACCCCTGTGTTTCAAAAGAAAACGCGAGGGTTACCCCCGCGTTTCAACACGAAACACTGGGCTCACACCCGCGTTTCAAAGAAAAAATGTGAGGATCCACCTTCGTGTTTCAGAAGCAGAATCATGACGCTCACCCTAATACAGGTCCTGCATGGCAAATTCCTTCAACCAAGTTCACAATGAGAAGGAATCAACAATTCCAAGATGAAAATCGAAACCCAAAGTATTTCAAAAATTCGTTCTAGTCAACCACGAACTTTTAAAAACTTTGGAGATGATTCTGTAGGATGTCTAAAAATTACTGCGGATAGATGATCCTCACAAAACACTGACTAGCAACATTTCTAATTCTCTACTCCATATCATTGTGAAGATGGAGAAGAAAGATTGTGGGTTTTAGAATCTTCATTTCTTCAAGCCTCTCTTGCCTAGTTTCTCGAAGAGACTGGTGTTTCCTACTGCTTTTATCAAGTGGATTATGAAAGATAAATTCAAAACAAAGAAAACGCAGACGAAGGTTACAATCTGACAACTTTCGCAACAACCAATGAAAGTTATAATTTGACGAATTTCACGACAGTATATGAGAATTACAAAATTGATGACTCTTATGTTTTCAGGAGCCAAATTCAAGGATTACAAGATAATGATCCTTGCAACGCTCTAACAAAAGAGATTACAAATTGACGATCTCTTCAAACTAAAACGCGGGGTATCTCAAAATGCGGAGCTCACCCCCATGTTCCAAATGCCAAATGCGGGCCTCACCCTCATGTTCCAAGCTCCAAACACGGAGCTCGCAACTATGTTTCATAGGTTAAACGCGAGGGTCGTCTCCTGAACACGAATCTCGTGTTTGACCAATTCAAACATGTTTTAAATGGTTCCAAAACCATTTTGTACGAATTAAGGGCATTAAACACTCATTAAAGAGTGATTTAAGGGGTCGGTTACACCCCTTAAACCCCTATAAATAGCTGAGTTGTTAGCTACAAAAAGATTTTTTTTTGGATCATCTTGGAGGAACTTTTGGAGCTTGAATTAACTTGGTTGGAGCTTAATTTTGGCTTTTGATAAAGTTTTTTGGGTGGAGCTTTTGACTTGGTTCTTTGGCCAAAAAAGGATTCATTTCCTTTCTGAAATCAACTCTTTCTTAGAGTTCATAACTTGCTAAGAGTTTAAACTTGCCCTACAAGTTCTTCTTAACTCTCTTAGAGTTCTAAACTTGTCTTGCAAGTTCTTCCAAACTCGGTTAGAGTTCAAAATAGACAAAGTTTCACAAGGCTGCGTGCTCGGATCGTCAACGAGATACAAGAATCAAACTCCCATCGATACCAAGAAGGACCCAGTTTTAAACAAAGGGAAGTATCTCCGTCGATTCCTTCTCTGTTTTGTAAATCGGGAAACTGATAAACAAAAGCTGTAATTTCTTTTTCTAAGTCAGTTAGAGAGAGATTATTGTGAGAGATTATATTCATTCTTTTCCTAAGTCGGTAAGGAAGATTAATACAAATTTATTTCTTAATTTTTCTTGCATTTTTCCCGCAAACAGTGTTAGAATATAAAATTATAATCTTGACAATAACTTTGAAGTTTTGTTACCATGATAGGCGCTTTAAATGTATTAGGGCAATCTAGTTTCGAATATTATTGGACACAAATTTCTGAAGCGAATACAAAATAATAATAATACATCTCTCCTAAGTCCATATTTTGGCTCATAAAAAAGTTCCCTCAACCTGCAAGAACATTGTTATACATAATGATAAAGATCTGTAACATAGTGTGAATAGTACTTTTAGCACAATGGCTCGATTGCACCTGAGGTCCTGAAGTCCTTGTTTGTATCTTAACTCTAGGTTTAGAGATAGCATTGCACCTTTTGTACTTTCTAAACTTAATATTCAAGATAAAATTACTGTCACAACTGTAATATATTCAAGGGAAAATTGCTTGAGGGAACCAAAATAAATTGGGTCATTCATCCCCACCCCAAGCCCAAAAAGCATAACCCAAAAGCCCTTATACTGATAAAGGTGTGCAAGTAACCCCCAAACCCATTACCCAATAAAATCATTCCTAAATTACCCTTCCCTCTTCCTCTGCAGGTTATTTTCACATTTTCTCTTCCTCCAACGCCAGCCCACTCCTCCGGCGGCCTCATCCCCTCTCCTCCACCACCGACCGCCGGCCCCTCTCCTCCACCGCCGACCGCCGGCCCCACTCTTCCTCCGGCCTCATCCCCTCCCTCTCCCCCTCCTCAATCAAACGTCGAGCATGGATGAAGATGAAGAGCTACACTGTGGGATCTCTACCTACAACATTCTACATCCCCAACTTCATCACCCAATCTGAGCAAGCCCATCTCCTCCATTAAGTAATTTCCCCTTTTTTTTGCTTTGGTTTTTATTTTCTTCAAATTTATATGGGTCTGTAAACCCTAATTTTAGATGTAACTAAAATTGAGATGTAGATGTAACTGAAATTGAGGATTTGGGGCTTTTGATTGGATTTGGCGGCAAAGAGGGTGTCGATTTTGTAACTTGAATCATGGAATCAAATCAAAGCTTGATTGTGATTCTCTTTTGTGTTTGAACCCCCTTTGTGTTTATTGTTGTGGATTTCTTTGGTTTTGCTCGTTTCAATGAATTGATGAATTGCTCATGTTAATTTTTTTTAAAATTTTAGGTGTTAGAAGTTAGTCGGCAAGCCTTGATGGGAGAGGAATTAACGAAAAACCATGGCTTTGTCTTGGGGAGCAAATCGAATGAGGAGGAGGAGGAGGAGGTTGAGAAGGCAATGAGGCATATGTAGATGTGTGGGCTTAGATTAGGGATGGGGAGGATGGTGCATATTCACTCGAGCCCGTCCGATCAGAATATGCACAGTTCTTGGGGCTCTGCTGTTGATGATGATGATGAGAAGGAGAACAAAAAATATTTTCGATCGAATCTTGTAGATTTCTCAAGGGATGATGACGAGGAGGAGAGCAAAAGACGAGTTCTTTTTCCCTTTTTAATTCAACTTCGGATCATTCTATGTGCAAATTCACGTCGTTTGCAAATCTACAAATGGAATCTCTTCCAATGTGGTTATTAGTATAGTTGGTTTTGTGCAAATTTGTCGTTTGGACGGTTAACAAAGTTCATCGGTTTGTAAAATTTGATAAGGAAATGGAATGGTGGGTTGGGATTGTAACTTCCTGATGTATTTTTATTTGATGAGTTGAAATCCTTTGTAAGGATGATTTTGATCCAATTAGAGTTCAATTTGGGAGTGTTGTTATGTTTCTTAGTTATTCAAGGTTAAATGGGAAAATGAGAGAACATATATGTACCACAATTAACTGTAAATATGACAAATAAGCATATCATGTGATATTTCAATGTTATATGTGACAATTTAATATTACATGTGACAGTTTTACCTTATATGTGATAATTAAATCTGATTTGTGATATTTGGGTGTTGTATGTGATATTTGGGTGTTGCTTGTGACATTTGTTGTTTATACGTGACACATTCACTATCAACAAATTACAACCAAATATCACATACAACACCCAAATGTCACGTACAAATAACAAATGTCACAAGCAACACCCAAATATTACATACGACAGATATAAGTCACATCTAATAGAGTCATTCCACATGTGACAAATAAGCATATCATGTGATATTTCAATGATATACGATTGTAGGTGATATAAGTCACATCTAATAGAGTCATTCCGCATGTGACAAATGAGCATATCATGTGACAAATAAGCACATGTGGAATGACTCTATTAGATTTAAATATCACATACAACAAATTACAGCCATGTGTCACGTATAAACAAAGTACAGTCATGTGACAAATAAGCACATTCACTATGAATAAATTACAGTCAAATATCACATACAACACCCAAATATCACGTATAAACAACAAATGTCACAAGCAACACCCAGATATCACATAAAACACCCAAATATCACGTATAAACAACAAATGTCACAAGCAACACCCAAATATCACATACAACACCCAAATATCACATACAACACCCAATCGTCACGTATAAACAACAAATGTCACATAAAACAACATATGTGACATGAATCTGTTATATGTCACATGAAACTATCTTATGTTACATAAACAAGTGTAATAAATCATATAAATATCAAAAACTTGAATAACATAGCAAATATCATATATTAACTACAAATATCACATAAAGGACACCTGGATATTAATATGTGATATTTGTAGTTAATCATGGCATTTGTCCTGATATGTATTGTTTAAGAGCCCAAGATTTTCTCATAAAAGGACACCTGGAGCAATTCTAAGATGGCTTGTCACATGAAGGACAAACAGAATTTTATAGAAAAATTAAACAAGTTGACTTCCATTTCCTTATCAAATTTTACAAACCGATGAACTTTGTTAACCGTCCAAACGACAAATTTGCACAAAACCAACTATACTAATAACCACATTGGAAGAGATTCCATTTGTAGATTCGCAAACGACGTGAACTTGCATATAGAATAATACGAAGTTGAATTAAAAAGAGAAAAAGAACTCGTCTTTTGCTCTCCTCCTCGTCATCATCCCTTGAGAAATCTACAAGATTCGATCGAAAATATTTTTTGTTCTCCTTCTCATCATCATCATCAATAGCAGAGCCCCAAGAACTGTGCATATTCTGATCGGACGGGCTCGAGTGAATCTGCACCATCCTCCCCATCCCTAATCTAAGCCCACACATCTACATCTTCCTCATTGCCTTCTCAACCTCCTCCTCCTCCTCCTCCTCCTCATTCGATTTGCTCCCCAAGAAAAAGCCATGGTTTTTCGTTAATTCCTCTCCCATCAAGGCTTGCCGACTAACTTCTAACACCTAAAATTTTAAAAAAAAATTTAACATGAGTAATTCATCATTTCATTGAAACGAGCAAAACCAAAGAAATCCACAACAATAAACACAAAGGGGGCTCAAACACAAAAGAGAATCACAATCAAGCTTTGATTTGATTCCATGATTCAAGTTACAAAATCGACATCCTCTTTGCCGCCAAATCCAATCAAAAGCCCCAAATCCTCAATTTCAGTTACATCTACATCTCAATTTCAGTTACATCCAAAATTAGGGTTTACAGACCCATATAAATTTGAAGAAAATAAAAACCAAAGCAAAAAAAGGAAATTACTTGATGGAGGAGATGGGCTTGCTCAGATTGGGTGATGAAGTTGGGGATGTAGAATGTTGTAGGTAGAGATCTCACAGCGTAGCTCTTCATCTTCTGGTGGAGGAGAGGGGATGAGGCCGGAGGAGGAGTGGGGCTAGCGGTGGAGGAAGAGAAAATGTGAAAATAACCTGCAGAGGGAAGAGGGAAGGGTAATTTAGGAATGATTTTATTGGGTAATGGGTTTGGGGATTACTTGCACACCTTTATCAGTATAAGGGCTTTTGGGTTATGCTTTTTGGGCTTGGGGTGGAGATGAATGACCCAATTTATTTTGGTTCCCCCAAGCAATTTTCCCTATATTCAATGATGTCTGAATTACCTCGGGATAGGATCACCTGTACTCCCTAATTTGGAAGTAGTGAACTAATAAATAGACATAATTAAGACTGTTAATCTGACAGCATTGTTAAGCATATGCCAGTAGGCTTGAATCAACAACCTTTCCACATCATGAGAATTCTATCAACCATTTACGTCCCTCGCTCTCTTTACTTAATAAAGTGTATTCATTTTAATAAATTTTCTGGTACAGCTTAATTAGACCCGTTTCCTGTAATACACCAACCTCTTGGGACCCAAAAAAGTCAAGTTGACCTGCAATAGTTCACTTTTAAGCATGATCGAGTCAAATTGGATTAGGTCAAGCCCAAGAAACATATCAAGTCAAGGTCAATATTACACTAAATATATGACGACGGTAAAACAACGACAATAGTACTCCACCAAAATTCCTGAATTTAAAAAAAAAAAAACTTCACGAGGAGTTTATTATGACACACACATCATTATAAGTTAAACACTTGGACGGTCCAAATTAATATAGCGGGCATCTAACATATTTTCAAATGGGTTGAGATTCTCTATATTTTTTATTGTAAAGAACCTCTACAATTATTTAATTGGACAAATAACATCGCTTCATTTTGTGGGTCCCACTATTAAAATAATTTATATAAAATTTATGAAGAATATTAATCATGGGTCCATTGAGTTATGATAAATTATTGGCGGACTGTGGGGATTCTCTATAATCAAAATGTAGAGAATCCGAAGCCTGTCCAAATTAATAAATGAGAGAAAAACTTTGGATTTATAAGTAAAAATCTCCTTGAAGGATTTACAATAGTTGTTGATAAGTTTTCATATTCTATTAAAGAATATGACCCACACACATCATTACTCATTAGTGACAGTATTAAATACACTATCGTGTTTGAATCCAGTGTATAATCATATTAGTAACATAAAGTACATCATTAGTAAAATAACCGCGACGACCTAAGTGCAACATTAAATATACTATATAATTATGTTACGCTATCAAATACACTTTCAAGTAATGGGTTATTGGATGGGGGTTTCCTAGTGGGATTGGATAGGATTCTGGAAGAAATTGGGGTCATGTGATATCACTTTAATTACTATTGATCCAGCGGTGAATACATGACCAAATCCTAGTTTTGTAACGGTTGAAGTCTAACACAACAAAAGTGGTGGTCCTCGTGTGCTAGTGGCTTCTGATCACATAACAATGCTAGCGTATCCTATTCAACGTGCGCGAATCCATTCCCACTCGAACCAGGTTCATTCAATGACGTGTTGTACTATTGTTAGTATTGTATGTATACGCGGTCACATACTATATCTGGATAAGGTTGAGAGGTCATAATTCTCTGTTTTGCCTTATTGTATGCTTTCGATGTGACAAAAGAGAAGATTTATATGGGGCTGAAGGCCGAAATCTACTGTGTATTTCGGTGGGAGCTCTTGGTTTGCCCAAGTTATACGTGTTAGAGCCCCCTAAATGCAGGTGATCATGATTCATGGGTAATCTTTAATCTTCACCATAATTTCAGAGTAATAATATAGTATCAAAAAACCTAAAAAGGTATCATAGCAATTCATGTTCGAATTTTATTGTCCACAATTTTCTAAAGCGGATTTAAAACAAAAGATAGCGCTCAGTGAGCCTATATCTCGTCTATCTTTGAGATCAGAGAGAAGCTGATAATTAGAATTGGAAAATAGAAATAATATTATGGAAAAATCCTCAATTATTTTTATTATCTCGATGTGTTGCAACAACATTGAAACTCTGGATATAAGGTCTACACTGATCATTAAAAATAGTTTGATTGTTATGTGCCCTCTAGATAACCCAAATGACTACTCAAAAGGGTCTAGCAGCGTTGGAGCAAAACAAAGGGTAAGTTATTTAGGGACGATGGGACTTTCCAGCTGAAACTTTGTTCTAGTAGCTTCTTAAATTTCTGACTTGGATTGTTGGGTCCTAAAACGTTGTGAAGCACAAGAACTCCAAGTCGAATTGCTTTCGGACAATGTCTGCACCAACCAGACACAAATAAATACATAAAAGAATGTACGATGACAATAATATCAATTAGGGAAAAATGTGTCCAGGCCCCAAAAATGGGAACTACGTGTGACTAACCCTCTTGTACTTTGCCCCATGTGGAATAGCCCCAAAAAGTCAGCTTTAATGTTTTAAGCCCCCTCCACGTCAGCATTATACTAAAAGCAGAATGTATTTTGGAAAAAAACCGAAACTGCCATTCTCTTTCTTCCCCAGACGAGTCCTAGTCCCGAACAACAGTAGTCACTTCTCATTAATGTGATATGATGGAAAAAATGGAGGGAAATTTCCCCCTTTTTTTACTTCCATCATAAGCAATAACTATTTAGTTCTCCATTACTCCTCCTCAGACCAAAATTCTCTCCATTACTCTTACTATCCCTTCAAAATGGCTGCTCCTCCTCAGACCAAAATTCTCTCCATTACTCTTACTATCCCTTCAAAATGGCTGAAAAGGACATCATCTGCATTGTCTCTTATTACTCTTACTATCCCTTCAAAATGGCTGAAAAGGACATCATCTGCATTGTCTCTTCGCGGTATAAAGAAGTATTCTTGAAGATTAATTCTTCAACCACCATCTTGGATCTCAAGTTTGATGTGACATAGAGGTCAGATCTTCCATATGAGTCATTAATTTTGGCATACGAAGATGAAACAGTTGGAAGCTTAAAATTTCCCATTGAGAATGATGGGATCTGATGTCTATGGTGGAGCATTGCCACAATCTTGGACTGAAAGAGGTTCACATGCAAGCTTTTAAAGAAGGAGATGATTCTTCGAATAAACAAGAAAACGAGCAAGTCCGACAAGACATGTAGGTTAACTGTAAAATCAATTAACTTTAGTTCTAACAAGAAAACGAGCAAGTCCGACAAGACATGTAGGTTAACTGTAAAATCAATTAACTTTAGTTCTAATTGTCTTCTTGTTAGGTCTATGCTAGGTTTAACTGGACTTCAGTTCTAATTTGATCGTATGTTAGTTGTAATATTGGTTCTGTTAGTTCAAATTCGATCGTATCTTATGTTAGTTGTAATCTCGTCTTCTGTTAGTTCTGTTAGTTGTAATCTGCCTAGTCCTGAACAACAGTTCTAATTCGATCGTATCTTATCGTTAAGCAGTTCTTTGTTATGCTCCATACTAGAGTTCTAATGGTTTCTTTGTCGGTTCTAATCGCTATTTTGTTAGTTCTACTAGATTTATTGCTAGTTCTACTCTAGTTCCATATGCTACAAGTGCTGCAAAGGTTGCTAGTTCTGATCTATGTTTTGTTAGTCCTAATGGTTATATTGTTAGTCCTAATGATTATATTGTTAGTTCTAATGTATTGTTAGTTCTAATCTATGTCTTATTAGTCGTAATGGCTATATTGTTTGTTCTAATAGCTATTATGTCAGTTCTAATCAATCCACTGTTAGCTCTAATGGTTTTCATGTTAGTTCTTGCTAGTTCTAATTGATTCTAACTACAAGCAGTTGTCGTTTTTGCTTTTTAGCTTTTGCTATTATCGATTGATACTTCTACTATTTGTGTAGTTTATGATAAATTTTTTTATGTTCTTAATATTTGTAGCACTTCCAACAGTTTGAACTCAAAAAGTGTAGACTATGGCCCGTCGGCGTTGTGGACCACAAGTGTTCCAGATAAGAATCCTAATGACAATCCTTCCGGAGATGATGTCATGACGATTGATGACATGATTAGTAGATCAGAGAGGATTCCTGCTTGGTGGTACACAGCTTTAACCGGTAAGGGACAACGATTTGAAAGTGCGAAGTAGTTAAGATTGGCCTTGCTATACTACTCCATGGCAAAAAAATTCGAATACGAGTTTGGGAAGAATGAACTGAAGCGTATTCGAGTGTTTTGTCGGTTTAAGGAAGCCAAAAATTACCTGTGGATGTTATTTGCCTCTCCACCGAAAAATGATAATTGACTTGAAATCAAAAGGTTCATGGACAATCACAGTTGTGGGCAGCATGGCAATAATGCAGGTCAATCTAGAGCCTCTAGGCAATTCATTGCTACCTAATTACAACCCACGTTAAAGGTACGACCGGATATACGGCCTATTGACGTTCAATAGGAGTTTCTAAGCTCGTATGAGATTAGGGTCGATTATAGTAAGATTTGGTGGGGTAAAGAAAGAGCACAAGAGATATTATATGGTGATGCCCATGAGTCCTACGATCAATTACGATGGTAAATAGAAGATGATATCTAACAATAGACAAACTAATTTCATTTATGTGACGCTGTTTATACTAATTTTGCAATATTAGTACTAACGCTTAATCTTTAATTTTCTAGGTATGTAGAAGAGGTTAAGAAGACAAACCCATGTAGCTATATTCATGTTGAACAATATGAGGGGAGGTTTACAAGGATATTCATCTGCTACGCTGCCTGCATAAATAGTTTTTTACACGGATGTAGACCACTCTTATTTTTGGATGGTACCTTTCTGAAAGATCGATTCAAAGGCATACTCCTAAGCGCCGTAGCATATGATGAAAATCAGGGGATATTTCCATTGGCGTATTGTATATGCGATCAGGAAAATAACGTTAACTGGAAGTGGTTCTTACAAGGTTAGTTCTATCCCTAGTCATGTTAGTTCTATTGCAGGTTATGATAGTTCTAGCTCTTTCCTTGTTAACTCTAATTCGTGTATGGTAACCATAACTCTGTGTAGGTTTGTGGTCTATTCTCTATGAAAGGCCAGATCCATAAAGCCCTCCACACAAGCTAGAGGTAATTTCAGATGCTGATAAGGGGATCAGAGAAGCAGTTAGAGAATTTTTCCCATATTCTATACACTCTCGATGTGTGTTGCATCTAGTTGAGAACTTCAGGACAAAGTTGAAGGATTTGGGATTCAAATCAAAAGATACTCAGATCTTGGGTAATCTATTGTAATCTGCATGTTATAAATATACTAGAGCAGAATGGAATGATTATATGGACGACATTAGACTGGTTGACGAAAGAGCTTACAATATTGTGTTGAACTACGCTCCAGAAAACTAGGCCAATGCGTTTTTCCCTGGAGTTAGGTAAGTTATAAGCTATTTCATTACTTATCTATCATAAGCCGCTTGATGAATTCCCTATTATGTTTCAGATATGGTCACGTTACATCAAATGTTGCAGAGTCATATAAGCCGCTTGATGAATTCCCTATTATGTTTCAGATATGGTCACGTTACATCAAATGTTGCAGAGTCATTCAACAAATGGATAGTTACATCAAATGTTGCAGAGTCATTCAACAAATGGATACATGAGGCTAGGCTACTACAGATACTTCAATTGGTAGAGCACATACGTAAACAGATTATGGTTCGCATGAATGAGTGACGAGTCATGGCTGAAAGTTGGAATCAATTTTTTTGCCCCAAAGCTGAACTTGCTCTCAAAGAGAACATGGAAAATGATCGTCCATTGGAGGTTCGCCAGTCCCACACAGGATTATTTGAGGTACAATCCCATAGATCTTGTCAAGTGGATCTAGACAATAAAACATGCACTTGCCGTGGGTGGGATGTAACCCGTGTCCCTTGCAAACATGCATGCACATCCATTATGTTTATGAAAATGGATGTCTACCAGTTCTATGACTGGTTTGTGACGGTTGAAGCCTTAAAAAAAACTACAAGCCAATCCTCAATCCTATCCCTGACTATGAGAACCGCATTGTGCCAAGGGATGAGATACATATCCTACCTCCACTTACAACAAAAAGAAAAGGGAGAAATAAAACAAGGCGTATCAACAACAGAACTGTTTACACACGGCCAGTAAAATGTTCTCGATGTCATATGGAAGGCCATGACCGTAAAACATGTAATGAATCTATCGCTGACTAAGTGTTTGATATGTTGAAGTGTTTTCGTCCCAGTATGCAAAAAATATTTTGTTTTTTGCCGATTGAATGTTTTTTCTTGTTAAATGGGAACTAACACCAGCTTACACTAGAGGAAAAGTTGTAAGTAACAAAACAACTATCATGTTAGGACTAACACGCACAAAGAATAACACTAACATCTCAGTTAATCGAGGCGCTCTCATTAGAACTAATCGATTTAAATAGATTAGAAATAACACAACATCGTCTATAACTCACGCTGGAGGGGCTAGGAGTAACACACCAAAGAATAGAACTAACATGCCATCAGTTAGTACTAACATGCAATAAATTAGAACTAACAAGCCATAAACTAGAACTAACACCCTACAAAATAGAACTAACATTGTGCAGACTAGAACTAACACGGTATAAACTAGAACTAACATGAACTGCGACAGAACTAACATAGTATACATTAGAACTTACACCATATAAATTAGAACTAACACCATATCAATTAGAACTAACATGCTACAGAATAGAAATAACATGGTGTAGATTAGAACTAACACGGCTTAAACTAAAACTAACATGGCATAAAATTGAACTGCCTTGGTATAAATTAGAACTAACTTGTTATAAAAATAAACTAACGTGGTTAAAATTAGAACTAATGTGGTTAAAATTAGAACTAACTTGGTATAAAATAGAACTAACTTAGTATAAATTAGAACTAATGTGGTTAAAATTAGAACTAACTTGTTATAAAATAGAACTAACTTGGTATAAATTAGAACTAACTTGTTATAAAATAAAACTAACTTGGTATAAATTAGAATTAACTTGGTATAAATAAGAACTAACTTGGTATAAAATAGATATAACGTGGTATAAAATTGAACTAACGTGGTATAAAATAGAACTAACTTGTTATAAAATAGAGCTAACTTGTTATAAAATAATACTAACTTGGTATAAATTAGAACTAACGTGGTATAAAATAGAATAAAATTGGTATAACTTAGTATAAATTACAACTAACTTGGTATAAATTAGATATAACGTGGTATAAAATAGAACTAACGTGGTATAAAATAGAACTAATGTGGTATAAAATAAAACTAACTTGGTATAAATTAGAACTAACTTGGTATAAATTAGAACTAACTTGTTATAAAATAGAACTAACTTGGTATAAATTGGAACTAACTTGGTATAAATTAGAACTAACTTGGTATAAAATAGATCTAACGTGGTAAAAAATTAGAACTAACGTGGTATAAAATAGAACTAACTTGTTATAAAATAGAACTAACTTGGTATAAATTATAACTAACTTAGTATAAATTAAAACTAACTTGGTATAAAATAGATATAACGTGGTATAAAATAGAACTAACGTTGTATAAAATAGAACTAACTTGTTATAAAATAGAACTAATATGGTATAAAATAGAACTAATATGGTATAAATTAGAACTAACTTGGTATAAATAAGAACTAACCTGGTATAAAATTAGAACTAACTTGGTGTAAATTAGAACTAACATGGTAAAAAATAGAACTAACGTGGTATAAAATAGAACTAACACCATATTAATCAAACTAACACGCCTCAAAATAGAACTAACATCTTGCAGATTAGAACTAACACGACATAAACTAGAACCGACATGAACTGCGACAGAACTAACATGGTGTAGATTAGAACTAACACGGCATAAACTAGAACTGACATGAACTGCGACAGAACTAACATGGTATACATTAGAACTTACACCATATAAATTAGAGCTAACACCATATCAATTAGAACTAACACGCTACAGAATAGAAATAACATGGTGTAGATTAGAACTAAAACGACACAAACTAGAACTAACGTGGCATAAAATTGAACTACCTTGGTATAAATTAAAACTAACTTGGTATAAAATAGAACTAACTTGGTATAAATTAGAACTAATGTGGTTAAAATTAGAACTAACTTGTTATAAAATAGAACTAACTTGGTATAAATTAGAACTAACTTGTTATAAAATAGAACTAACTTGGTATAAATTAGAACTAACTTGGTATAAATTAGAGCTAACTTGGTATAAAATAGATATAATGTGGTATAAAATAGAACTAACTTGTTATAAAATAGAACTAACTTGTTATAAAATAGAACTAACTTAGTATAAATTAGAACTAACGTGGTATAAAATAGAAAAAAATTGGTATAACTTGGTATAAATTACAACTAACTTGGTATAAATTAGATATAACGTGATATAAAACAGAACTAACGTGGTATAAAATAGAACTAATGTGGTATAAAATAGAACTAACTCAGTATAAATTAGAACTAACTTGGTATAAATTAGAACTAACTTGTTATAAAATAGAACTAACTTTGTATAAATTAGAACTAACTTGGTATAAATTAGAACTAACTTGGTATAAAATAAATATAACATTGTATAAAATAGAACTAACATGGTATAAAATAGAACTAACTTGTTATAAAATAGAACTAACTTGGTATAAATTAGAACTAACGTGGTATAACTTGGTATAAATTACAACTAACTTGGTATAAATTAGATATAACGTGGTTCAAAATAGAACTAACGTGGTATAAAATAGAACTAATGTGGTATAAAATAGAACTAACTTCGTATAAATTAGAACTAACTTGGTATAAATAAGAACTAACGTGGTATAAAATTTGAACTAACTTGGTGTAAATTAGAACTAACATGGTATAATATAGAACTAACGTGGTGTAAAATAGAACTAACACCGTATTAATTCGAACTAACACGACTCAAAATAGAACTAACATCTTGCAGATTAGAACTAACGCGGCATAAACTAGAACTGACATGAACTGCGGCAGAACTAACATGGTATAAATTTGAACTAACACCATATTAATTAGAACTAACACCATATTAATTAGAACTAACATGCTACAGAATAGAACTAACATGGTGTAGATTAGAACTAACACGGCATAAACTAGAACTAACGTGGCATGAAACAGAACTTATGTGCTATAAAATTGAACTACATTGGTATAAATTCGAACTAACTTGTTATAAAAAGGAACTAACGTGGTTAAAATTAGAACTAACTTGGTATAAAATAGAACTAACTTAGTATAAATTAGAACTAATTAACTTGTTATAAAATAGAACTTACTTGGTATAAATTAGAACTAACTTGGTATAAATTAGAACTTACTTGGTATAAAATAGATATAACGTGGTATAAAATAGAACTAACGTGGTATAAAATAGAACTAACTTGTTATAAAATAGAATTAACTTGTTATAAAATAGAACTAGCTTGGTATAAATTAGAACTAACGTGGTATAAAATAGAACTAACTTGGTATAAAATAGAACTAACATGGTATAAATTAAAACTAACTTGTTATAAAATAGAACTAACTTGGTATAAAATAAAACTAACTTGGTATAAATTAGAACTAACATGGTATAAAATAAAACTAACTTGGTATAAAATAGAACTAACTTGGTATAAATTAGAACTAACTTGTTATAAAATAGAACTAACTTGGTATAAATTAGAACTAACTTAGTATAAATTAGAACTAACTTGGTATAAAATAGATATAACGTGGTACAAAATAGAACTAACGTTGTATAAAATAGAAATAACTTGTTATAAAATAGAACTAACGTGGTATTAAATTAGAACAAACTTGGTATAAATTACAGCTAACTTGGTATAAATTAGAACTAACGTGGTATAAAATTAGAACTAACTTGGTATAAATTAGAACTAACATGGTATAAAATAAAACTAACATGGTATACAATAGAACTAACGCTAGAATTGGCTAGAACTAACACCGTATTAATTAGAACTAACATGTTACAAAATAGAACTAACATTGTGCTGACTAGAACTAACATGGCATAAACTAGAACTGACATGAACTGCGACAGAACTAACGTGGTATACATTAGAACTAACACATATAAATTAGAACTAATATGTTACAAAATAGAACTAACATGGTGCAGATTAGAACTAACACACCATCAGTTAAACTAATATATAAGAATAACACGGCATCTCTGTATTTGGGTTAATATTTTTAACAAACTTTTTTTTGGATAAGCAATATTTAACAAGAACTAACTGGGCAGGGGGTTGCAATCCATAATGATGCCTGGTCCTTATTTGTTGCTACCCTCGCTGGATCGGTTTCGGTCTAAGAAACCCTTTTCACTGTCACTCGTCTTCCTTTTTGAAGGCCCTGGCTTACTGCGCTTTGAGGAAGAAGAACTGGATTCCGCTGAGCCACTGTGGGGGACGGTGGGGTTTTAAGGGAGAGGAACATTGCTGGTGGGTAGAGACCTCGGAGAATTGGCACCCCCGACCCCTTGGTTACGGAGAAACAGCTGCCATTGGTCTCTCTCAACCGTTATGTGTTTGCCATCCCAACTAACCTCAATTAACTCGGGGTCGTTCCTAAAGGGCTGCGTACGCTGGGGCCCTAAGTTAAGGCGTGTGGATCCCTGAGCCCTCTCCAAATTCTCCCCACATTGGACCTGAATTATGGCGTATTCTTCCTTAATATTACCGTCCACCGGAGAGATGTATTGGAACCCAAACCTCTTAGGGATTTCAGATAAATCCCTAACCTTGAGTAGAACTCTGCAGTCTTCAAAGTTAGAATGTGTTATGATGTCCCTGGAGCACATGACACATTCACCGATACCAATGAGCAGAGATTGCCGAAATTCAAAATTCCAGAGGTGGTATGGGAGATTGAATAGGCGAATCCATACTAGAAAGGGTTGAGGCAACGTTGCTAGCCTCAGATCCTCCCTCCAACGGCGGAATCTTCCCTTAAATGTGCCCATATCTATCAGACCGAGTTCGATAGATTGGGCAAGAACTTGATCGAATGGAAACTGCACCATGAAGCTGTGCCTTGTCGCCTCCTTGATTTGATAGGGCCATGTCCTAAGATTGAAGCCGTAGGCCAGCATCCCTCAGAGCTCCTGCCAAGATGGACGACCTCTATCAAGATTGAAGATGGCGTAAGAAGAAAGATGTCGGATGGTGCTAGAGGTGTTAGCCGGGACGGTAAGCATCCTCGAAGAGGCACGAGCGGTAATTCCATGATGACAATCTCGAGAGCTATGCCCTATCCCATAGCAGTGTACACAAAAAGGATCCCCAGCCATTTGTGAGGGTATACGATGAAAATAAATGACGTTGGGTTTCGGTTTTTAGCAGGGGGAGGGGTTTGCAGAGGCGCCTACGCTAGGGGCCGTAGAAGAATGGTAGTGTCTGTACTATCGATGGAAGTTCGTATTAGGTTATTTAAGTTAATTAATTTATTTACCTGACTTAGGAACACACGAATATATGATGTGATATGTTAGTGTGATGGAACCGTCGCTTCAAAAAAAGCGAACAGCTGGAGTGACAAGATAACTTGGCAAATAAAAAAATTAGAACTAGCTATGAGATAGAACTAACGAGCATCACTAGAACTAACGCTCAATTAGAGCTAACACAACATGCCATTGTAGCTAAAACGTATTCTTTTAGAACCAACACGAAGTTAGAACCAACAATACATCTGATAACAAGCATTTTTAATTAAATATACATACATTATTGTATTTATATGAACATATCATTCATCACTGTATATTGTTTCTTCTTTATGTCTTTGTTCATAACCAGCCAGTAATAATTGTGCGACAAGTCTTGCTCGCATAGCTTCAGGGATATCGTTCGGAGGATTAACCAGCAATGTTGATCGTCCTTCAATTATGGCTTTTATATAGAGGTAGATGAACACACCACAGTCAAAGCTGCAACATAGAAGACTAAATTAGACATTTTCGTCATATCCAATACTAACACAAATTAACACAATATAGACATCGGAACTAACCGTCCTCTTTGTTGCTCGCATTTGATGGCTTGATATCTATATATTTTGTGCACATTTTGCTCAATAAAATCAGCATGATGGGCATCAAAGTAGTTTATAATTTTATTAACAGGCTCCATCCAAGCTTCGTGCCCAACAGAACTGTAATGCTTGACGACCTTATCTTTAAAATCAACTTCAACAAGATGCCAATGATCATGCCTGACCAAAGGGATCAACAGATGCTCCATACGGAATGTGGTATATTTGTCAATGAATGATAAATATAGCTCGTAATTGTTCGTCTCGAAGCCATAGAGTGAGTGCTACAAACACATCATGTTTGAGTTGAAATTAAAACTAACATGAGCTTGGACTGCTACACAATAGAACTAACATCGTATCAATTAGAATTAACATGCTATCACTTAGTACTAACAAACACGCCATAAACTAGAACTAACATGCTACAAAACATAACTAACATTGTGCAGATTAGAACTAACACGGAATAAACTAGAACTGACATGAACTACGATAGAACTAACATGCTATAGAATAGAACTAACGCTAGAAGGGCTAGAACTAACACCGTATTAATTAGAACTAACACGCTACAAAATAGAACTAACATCTTGTAGATTAGAACTAATACGGCATAAACTAGAACTGACATGAACTACAATAGAACTAACATGGTATACATTAGAACTAACACTATATCAATTAGAACTAACACGCTACAGAATAGAACTAACATGTTATAGATTAGAACTAACAAGGCATAAACTAGAACTAACGTGGCATAAACTAGAAGTAACGTGGCATAAAATTGAACTACCTTGGTATAAACTAGAACTAACGTGGCATAAAATAGAACTTACAAGCTATAAAATTGAACTACCTCGGTATAAATTAGAACTAACGTAGTATAAATTAGAACTAACGTGGTATAAAATTAGAACTAGCTTGGTGTAAATTAGAACTAACTTGGTATAAATTAGAACTAACGTGGTATAAATTAGAACTAACTTAGTATAAATTAGAACTAATGTGGTTAAAATTAGAAATAACTTGATATAAATTAGAACTAACTTGATATAAATTAGAACTAATGTGGTTAAAATTAGAACTAACTTGTTATAAAAAAGAACTAACTTGGTATAAAATTAGAACTAACTTGGTATACAATAGAACTAACAAGGTATAAATTAGAACTAACGTGGTATAAAATAGAACTAACATGGTATAAATAGAACTAACGCTAGAAGGGCTAGAACAAACACACTACAAAATAGAACTAACATCTTGCTGATTAGAACTAACACGACAAAAACTAGAACTGACATGAACTGCGACAGAACTAACATGGTATACATTAGAACTAACACCATATCAATTAGAACTAATACGCTACAGAATAGAACTAACATGTTACAGATTAGAACTAACATGGTGTAGATTAGAACTACCACGACATAAACTAGAACTGACATGAATTGTAACAGAACTAACTTGGTACAGATTAGAACTAACACGCCATCAGTTAGAACTGACAACGCTTAAATTAGAACTAACATGACTTATGGTAGGTCTAAATTGACGCTAACTAGAACTAACGTGACTCATGGTATAACTAGCATGGATAACACAAGATCTAACATGCATTTCAATCAAAACTAACACGGTAAAATTAGGAATAGCATGTTCTTACAAGAAAGAACACTGATACGACTCCATATCCTTTGTCATATGCCTCTTGGTTAAGCGTGTCCAATATTGCTTCTTCTATCTGTAATTGTTATGAAACATTAAAATTCAATTTAAACAAGACAATTTCAATTATTAAGCAAGTATAATCTAACTTTGTCGTCAAGGCGGCCACCATGAAGCAAATATAACAACTCTTCCCTGTTAATACTGATGTTGGATGTTACTATAACATTATATCTCCTGGTATAAATTAGAACTAACATTAATTAGAGCTAATATGTGAAGAATTAGCATATAAATAGTCAACTGAAACTTACCTGTGAATCTTCAGAGAGCAAAATTTGGTTAGGCTCTTAATTTAAGCTTTGTCGAGCCTATCTGCTACTGGAGATGATATCTTTAAATTATGTACAAAAGCATCTATGCTATCTATTATGCGTAAGTAAAATAATATAGAGTCTGGAAGCTCTTTATTCAGCTCTCCCAATAGAGCTACCTCTTCATCTGTCATTGGCTTCAAACTCAACGCATCCCAAGTGGGGATTGATTACTAGGGTAAAAATGAGTAACTTTGTCAACTAGTTTTACTTTTTCAGGACTTTCAAGTATATCTATTTCAATTTTTTCGTTTTTCTTTCTTTTACCTTCAATATATGAGGTCCTCTTCCATTTAGATCTCCTGCTTACCCATCTTGGCTGTGGGCTACCCTTTGCCTCCACATTGCTCGTCAGAACTTCTACAAGTTTGTCCACATCATGTTTAATATCCACATCATGTTTAATATTCACAAGATCCTCTTCCCTATCCACATGTTCCTCCTCCATATATACATTATCCTCAGCCTTACTATCTACATTCACTTCAACCGTACTATCTACATTCTCCCCTTCTCTATTAACATGCTCCTCCAACTTATCTGCATTCTTCTCCTCCTTATCTACAATATCCTCCTCCTTATCTACACCATCAACAGGATCCTCATCAAAACCTTTATTATCTACAATAAAATTTTCATGTTCAATATGCTCCTCTTCCTTACCTACACTATCCTCAACCTTACTATCTACAGTCGGGTCAACCTTACTATATACCCCCTCCCATGGAGAATTAACAAGCTCCCCTTCTATTGCCTCATCGTCAGTAGGAAGCTTCACATCCTCTTCAACAATCTTATGTACATGTTCTTGCATGGTGGGCTCTTCCTTATATGAACTGCTTGTTTTGGACTTCTGTTCCTCTTGAGCTTCCCTTCGCTTCTTCCTAATTTCATTTGTAATTTTCTATTTGATATTTGCCTTAAGCACTACCGGGTCTATAACCTCATCATGTATTCCAAAATTTTCAATTATCCTGTTTAGCCTGTTGATCTCAATCATAAATTCTTTATAATATTTACTCTTGGTCTGCTTTGTAGCAACAAGTAGTCGCTTGAGAAATTTAGCAGAATTTCTCAAAAATGTGAGTTGCTGCTCAATGGGAAGAACATTGATCTCCTCTTCCTCGTCAAAAGCAACGTTAATATGCTTTGCCATGATCTGTTATTGATACGAGATTATAATTTTAAGTAGGATTACACATAATTAGGATATTGTTTGTAGTTAGTGTGAAATGTGTACGACTTAACATAACAGGATACTTACGTAGCCTATTGAGAAGTACTTAGTAGTTTCTGTAGGCGTATAAAACTGCTTATAGGTTCCATAACACAGCTCGGCACTGTGATTCGACAAACCAACGAACCATCGGGCGATACATCCAAGCATGATCGTTAAACCACAACACCAAAGCGGATTTACTGCCAAATCAGGATCCGGACTGCCAAATTAGAGTCCAGATCAACACTAAAAGTTCGGATAAACTACGAGACCGAAAAAACAGCAAAATCAAACACCAAGGGAGGGCTCGGCCAAAACCGAGCCACCTTGTGGTGGCTCGGCGGGCCGGGCCCCCCCAAATAGTGGCTTGGCCGAGCCACCTAGGTGGCCGAGCCACCTAGGTGGCCGAGCCACCTAGGTGGCCGAGCCACCTAGGTGGCCGAGCCACCTAGGTGGCCGATCGGCCAAGGCCGAGCCACCTAGGTGGCCGAGCCACCAGATCTGGGCCCAGATCTGAGCCCAGATCTGGTTTGAGGAGCCTATAAATAGACCCCTAGGCTTATTGTTTGAAGGACTTGGAACTTTGGAGCCGAAACTCTGCCGGATCAAGAGCTAAACCTCGGAGTTTTGAAGTTTGGAAGACTTGGGCTTTTTAGATCTGGTTCTGGCGATCATCCACGTCAAACAAGGCAGGAGTTCGAGAGCGAGATCAGATCTGAGATCCACACGGTTATCCTCCGGATCAAAACTTGGTTTTTGATCCCGAGAAGAGTATCGATTTCGCTTGGTCGATTTCGATTACTTAGGGCTATTATTTCCTTGGTGAAATAATACCCCCGGCTGTTATTTCCTTCGTGTTCGTGAAATAGCACCCACCATACCGTGTAGATCCGACCGGATCAAGATCACGCGGTGGTCTACAGATTAACCCCGGTGCAGGCGAAGAACCCACACAAGCAAGAGACCGCAAAACAGGATCTTGCGATTTGTTCAAGAAAAGGAAAGTTATAATCTTTTTTCATTCTTTGATTTTGTTGTAACCGGATCTTATAAAAAGACCGGATCTTTTGTAACCGATAAACAGTTGCATAAGGAAACAATGACTTCAATGAAAATGATTTTCCCCGTGAATAATCTAGCGACCACAGTGGGAGCCACCGATCTCGCTGACGAGATCGTTGCGTCGCAGCCGCGGATCTCGATCCCGGTCGAGGAGGAGGTTGAGTATGAATTCGACCAACAAAAGTTCGAGGAGTATCTGTCGTCCTCATCCAGATCCACCTCCCCCCGCAAGTCCAAGAAGTTCTCCTCCAGGAGAAAAGTCCGTTGGTATGAAGAAGTGCAGAATGCCAACGAAGATCTCACCCCAATTGATGCCAAAGATGCATCGGGTGAAGCTCCACCGACCTCCAACCAGGTCAAATCTGTTCTCGCTAATGCCTTCGCCGTTGAAGGAGTAGTGACTCTTTCAAAGAGAGCCCGCCAGAGGCGATGTCAACGCCTGGCGCGGCAATTCGCAAAGGCAATGGAGTCCACTGAAGGAATCCGCTATAACGCGGATCTGAAGAACAGGAGAGGCAAACAGCCTCAACAACCAATGAATGGTAGCTCCTCCAAGCCGCCAACGAATGAATGGATCCATGTCAAGCGGAATCGTTCGACACTTGATGAGCGCATGCGCAAGCGCCGCGCACTGTCAGCGCAAGCATGGGCTCAAGTCCAAGAAGCCCACAGAAGACTGCAGAAGGAAGTGGCCAAAAAGCCGCCACCAACCTGCCAAGTATGGAGGCCGAAGTCTGAAGCGGCGATTCAGGCTAAAGAGCAACCTTTGCAGCCTTCAGCAAAAGTTCAACCTCCGGCGAACCAACCTAAATCGCCAATAATTCCCATAGCTACTCCGGGAGATCACGCAGAATCATCCCGAAGAAAGAAGTCAGTTTTGGAGCGCCTCGGTCCACTTCCCGATGAGCGATGCAAAGCTCCAGTTCAAGAACGTTTGGGCCCGATAAAGAAGCCCCGAACGACTCAACATGCTGAGAGTCGCCGCCACCCTCAACATGACAAAGAGATCAGGGCAGCTAGGCGCACCAATTTGCGCATTGAAGTCCAGGAGCCCACTGAGAACTCACGCCTACAAAGGCATGTTTCGAGGCGCGTGACTCTTGAAAGCCCAAAGAAGGCAGTTCACCTTCAGAAGGAAACGTTGTCGTCTGATGACGATAGCGTTATACCTGAGAAGTCGTGCCAACACACGATAGGTTACTCCGACCTTCAAGCAGACGAGTTGTACTATCGTGCTGGGGGTACGAGTAAAACCAGGAAAAGGAGTCCTCGAGAACTAGAAACTCAATGTCCCTGTTCCAAACTCATTCGGGCAGTATTGTCTGAGTGTAACTACATCAAGACAGTCCCCGAAAGAATTTCGGTTTTCAAAAGGCTCAGTACCGAAACGCCAAAACCAAGGCATAGGCATTTCCGACAAAGAAGAACGGTGGTTGAAGATGGAGAATTTCCTAGGGTCACCGCTAATATGACCAGCAAAAGGACATCGACATAGGATAATCCTAAGTCGATTCCGGAAGCACCCCGGCGTATAACACGTCTGCAGTCCGGAGCCATCATACGAGCAACTTATGGTAGGATTCGGACAAGATTAACTTCAGAAGATGAAGAATCGGATGCCGGCTCGGCGGTCGCATCAGATAATACGGTATCCAGCGAGGGACAACCCCGCGAGGCACTTATGATAAGTGCGGAACAAGTGGCCAAGATGCTCGAAGAAGCCATGGCTAAACAACAGGAGAGCTTCAGGTTCGAAATGCAGATGGCCATGCAGAATATGAGAGAGATGCATGACCAACAAATCCAAGCACTGACAAACCAGCAAGGCGAACCAAGTCGTCGTAACCAGGTTAATCAGGAAGATGAGGACACAAATGCGAATGAAGCTCATAATACCAATAATCCTCCCGTTAATGCAGGGGATGGTAACGAGAATGCTAGCGAAAACACAGGTGAAAGTTTGAAGATTAAAAACCTCGAGAGCAAAATCAATACGTAGATTTCCGCTCAAGAGATGAAGAAGACGGGCATTCCTTGTCCATACCCAAGAGAATAGGAATCAATCCCGTATCCGGCGAAGTTCAATCTAATTAACTTCACACCATTTAATGGGATGGGTTCACCCACTCAGCATTTGATTTACTTCAAATCGCACCTAGGAGTCATCTCCGGTAATGAGCCTCTGATGGTACGGTCCTTCGTTAGCACTCTTCGTGGAGCCGCCTTCGATTGGTATCGCCACCTCAAGCCAGGAAGTTTCTTGCTAACTTCTTCGACGACGACACCGAGATATCCATCGGGTCGTTGCTTGACGAGAAACAAAAAGACGGGGAATTGGTTGATACCTTCGTCAAAAGGTTCCGGAACAAGGCGATGAACTGTCGGGACCCGATCACTGAGGAGTTCATTCTCCAGACTTGCCACAACAACCTCGCATTGGACGTGTTGGAAGCAATGGGGACAGCACCGTCCAAAACATGGAAGGATTTGAAGGTCCGAGGAGAGCAAGCCGAGCGATTCCTCAGAAGGAAGAAGGCGGAAAGAGGCCAACAGGCGACGAATGCTCCGCAACAGAATTTCATCCCACGAGGGAAAGGTAAGGCACATACTAATGCAGTTGATGCTAATCAAACTTTCCAATTACAACCTCAGCAACATCCGCAGCAACGAGCACCATAACAATAGCAGTCGCAATGGCAATAACGGCCTCAGAAGCAAAAATCTTCGGAGCCAAGATTTCCTAAAGTGTACTCCTTCAAAGATGACGAAGTTCCCGGCATCTTTAAGTACCTGTTGGAAAATAACAAGATCCAGCTGCCGGTGGTCGTGGACCTAGAAGGGGCTAGCAAAGTGACGGATCCGAAGTATTGCGCATACCATAGAGCGGTCCATCACCCTACCAAGTCATGCTACCATCTCAAGGATAAGATCCAGGCGTTAATTGATGTAGGCGTCATAACCCCGAAGCCGTCCAAGAATGTCGGAGCAAATGCAGTATCAATTAGCTTTGGATCGATGGCCACAGCATGGTTTAAACCAGAACGCATCACCAAAGTAGAAATGAAGATAGTGAACGACGACCCACATGGATAGCGCCAAAAAAGACTTGTGCCACACACAGCCCCAAACGGCGAAATCCTCTGGGCTCATCCCGATCTAATTGAAGACGAATAGTGGGCGACTTCCTCGATCAAAAAGGGTAAAGGCAAGTCCTGCAATGCTACCTCCGCGATCTTCGAAGAGGATGGTAATGAAGCTCCTACCTTCCCGCTCTCCGAAGAAGAACAAGAAGTCTTTGCCACTAGAAGCGAAAATCAGTATCACTTCAACTATCGGGGGGGACTAAGCAAGGACCAGCCAGAACTCTCACGGAGCTGGGTGTGATTACGACTCCAAGACCGGTTGAAGAAGCTCGACGACAACCGGTTAATAAACAGAAAGAAAAGAAGCCCCAGGAGGTTCAGAATCCGAAGCAGTCTCGTTTTAATCGTCCGATTGGAAGAGATAAACCAGAAAGCTCGAATACTCCGCACGTCTTCGATATTATGGCTCAACTAGCTAACATCCCAGCGCTGATAACATTGTATGAGTTGCTACGGTTGTCTAAAGAAACTAGAGAAGCCTTGCAAGAAGCCTTGGCCAATTCAGAAGTGTTCCTTACTCGGATCAAGCCGGTACTTGAAGGGTCAGAACCGTTAATGCAACACTGCAATATAGCGGCTAAAAACCTTCCCTGCATTACCTTCACCAAAGAGGATATGCAGACGAAGAATTCAAACCATGATCGACCCCTATATTTCATTGGGTACATTGGCTCCAGCAAAGTCAACCGAATCCAAGTGGATCCGGGTTCTGCTGTGAGTATTATGCCGCTTCGCTTGATGCATATCCTCGGCATCCCAGTTAGTAAGTTGGCATCCACAGGCACTGTTATCTATGGATTCAATACTAACGGATCAAGACCCTTGGGTAAGATCCGGATAAAATGTCAAATGGGTGATTTGAAGACAGAAGTCACATGTTATGTGATCGATGCCGAGACTTCATATAACTTACTATTGGGTCGGCCTTGGATCCATAGTAACGTTATAATCCCCTCCACTCTCCATCAGTGTTTGAAATATATCGACACTGATAATAAGGTTAGGACGGTGGTCGCGGATAATTAACTATTCAAAGGGTATGAGAATTATTTCACTGATTCTCTCCTTTATGGTAACGAATCCGATACTGAATCATCGGCCCATGGCACGGACAGCGGAGAAGAAGCTGATACCAAAGCCGGACTTGATTACAATGGAGGTTATGTTTTAAACGACATTGTACCCTTTGTAATCAACCTTGATGATGAACAATCGTCAGATGGCAGTTGTAACTGGCAACTTACCAATAATGAAATAAATAATGATTTGGAGTACTCACTTTCTCTTGATGATGTAATAAAGGGATTGTATGATAATCCCGATTTATATATGCCGCTTCGATCGTCCTATGTAGCAAAGAAACGCCTCCAGCATTCTTTCGGAACAACCCTGGTCATTCCTACCAAAATAGGAGGCGAAAGAGAAGTGATTTACGGTAAAGGAGAGGGTTTTCCATTACAAGATCATTTCTTAAGGGAAGATGAGAATGATGACAAACTTGGTCAGCATTTATCTAAGTATAGTCCGGAAGCACGCAAGCTCATGGAAAAATAGGGATATGATTTCACACTCGAAGAAGGTTTATACTTCGATCGAGGTCCCCGTATTCCAGCCAAAGCAGCGTATGTACCAAAAGGGAAACCGGATGATTATTATAAATTCAGACGAGGGTTAGGGCATGAATCTTCTTCAGAAGATGAATGTTGCTGGTTAATCAATAACCAATCATCTGAGCAATACAAAGATGGGTACCCGTCAGATTCTTCGGAATGGGATTCCGATACAAGTCTGGGGGAATCATTCAAAGCCCTAATGGCGAACATGGCTACAGCTGATCCGTCCACAATGGAGAACGATGATCAAATGCCAAAGCCCTAATGGCGAACATGGCTACAGCTGATCCGTCCACAATGGAGAACGATGATCAAATGCCAACGTTGGAAGACCCATGGGTTCATCACCTGAACATGCAGTATGGTGATATGTTTGAACAGAGAGAACCCCCCACTGAAGATAAAATAGTCCAAATTAACATGGGCGACGAGGCCAACCCAAAGCCTATATTCATCAGCGATAGTCTTCCCTCAAATGAGAAGGAGGAATTAATTGCTCTCATCAGGGAATATATTAACGTCTTCGCTTGGAACTATGAAGACATGCTAGCGCTCGACCCCAGTGTAGCAATGCACCGCCTCGATATCAAGTCGGATGCCAAACCTATCAAACAACAACAAAGACGGTTTTGTCCGCAGATTATCGAAGCCATTGAGGCAGAGGTTAAGAAATTGATCGAATCAGGATTTATCCGAGAGGAGCAACATCCAGATTGGCTAGCTAATATAATTCCAGTCATGAAGAAGAACGGTAAAATTAGATTGGCTAGCCAATATCGTTCTAGTCATGAAGAAGAACGGTAAAATCAGGATTTGTATCGACTTCAGGGACCTGAATACGGCATGTCGGATTTGTATCGACTTCAGGGACCTGAATACGGCATGTCCAAAAGACGACTTTCCTCTCCCAATCACAGGTGTCATTATCGATAATACATGCGGATTTGAGAGAATGTCTTTTATGGATAGTTTTTCAGGATATAACCAAATCAAGATGCACCCAGATGATGAGAAGCATACAGCGTTCAGAATGCCCCTTGGTGTCTTTTGCTACACGGTGATGCCTTTCAGTCTAAAGAATGCAGGCGCCACGTACCAGCGAGCAATGATTAAGATTTTCCAAGAACATCTCAGGAAAAAAGTCGAATGCTACGTTGATGGTTTGGTTGTAAAAATCCGCAACAAAGAAGATCACATCAAGGACTTGAAGACGATGTTCGATCTTATGCGGAGTCATCAATTGAAGATGAACCCCACTAAATCCTTCCTTGGAATGTCCAGCGGAAAATTCCTTGGATTCGTCGTCACCACTAAGGGTATACATATCGATCCTGATAAGGTGAAGGCGATACATGAACTGCAACCCACTAGAAATCTGAGAGAACTCAAAGGATTGCAAGGACGGTTAGCTTACATCCGACGGTTCATCTCAAATCTTTCTGGGAAGTGCCAACCATTCTCTAAGCTAAACAAGAAAGGTGTGTCATTTATTTGGGACGACGCCTGCCAAAAAGCATTCGAAGATATCAAAACATATCTGACGAATCCTCCTGTTCTCGTTGCACCAAAATCAGGTAGACCGTTCTTGATTTATCTCAAGGCGATGAACCACTCGATAAGTGCTTTACTAGCACAAGACGATGATAATGGTCACGAACAGACAATCTATTACCTAAGTCGGACCTTGGTAGGCGCCGAGTCTCGATATCCGATGATTGAGAAAGAATGCCTCGCATTGGTATTCGCAGTGCAAAAGATGCGGTATTACCTGGTTGGACAGACGATTTACGTCATTTCTAACGTTAATCCAGTACGGGTATTTATGACGCAACCGGCCTCTATGAATTGGCGGTTAGCGAAGTGGGCCCTTCTCTTGTCCCAATATGATTTGCACTTCAAACAGCAGAAGTCAATCAAAGGACAAGCGTTTTGTGAGCTTTTGGCGGCAAATCCGACAACGGATACGACAGAAGTATATGATGACTTGCCGGATGAAACCCACGAGGTTAACACTACATCGCACCAACAAGTATGACAATTATACTTCGATGGTGCTTCGAGGGCAGTTAATAGGGCAATAACCCCCTGATGTCCTAAAGTCTCCCCCGGAGTTGGAGTTGTCTTAGTTTCCCCGGGGATGCATGTGATGCCTCGTGCTTATTCACTGACTAGTCCATGTTCCAATAACGTAGCCGAGTATAATGCGCTTCTCATTGGACTCAGTTTCGCCAAAAAGCTGGGGGTCGAATATCTCGAAGCTTTTGGGGATTCCCAATTGATAGTCAACCAAGTCCGTGGAGAGTATGAAGTCAGGAACCAAGACCTGATCCCGTACCACCAGGAGGCCATCAAAATGGCAGATTCTTTTGAAGAGTTCTTTATTGAATACATCCTTCGTCTCTAGAACGCTTATGCGGTTGCACTGGCAGCACTAGTGGTATCACTTGCGTAGCCTCCCGAAACTGAACTATTAGTCACAGTAAGGACGCATCAACTCTGCATACCCATATACGATATGGATATTGAAGAGGAAGATGATAGAAACATAAGCGCCAAGAAGGTGAATTCAACTCAAATTGGGTCTGAGTCCCGAGATTGGTGTTTTCCAATCATTGACTACGTCCAGTATGGTATTTTGTCAGAGGATGTAAAAGAAAGGGAATCAATCCGCCGAAGAGCACCAAGATTCTTCTATAATACCGAGACCCATACATTATACCGTCGAGGGTATGACGGTTTGTTACTCTGATGCCTTTCGAACAAAGAAGCGGAAGAAGTTCTTAAGGAAGCACACGAAGGAGAATGTGGTGCGCATCAGCCCGGTCCCAAACTGTATGATCGCATCAGGAGAATGGGATATTTTTGGCCAACAATGGTTCGTGACATAATCGAATACGCCTGAGAGTGTCATGCTTGTCAAATATGCACACGTCAACCACGTCTTGGCCGTTCGAGACATGGGGTATGGACATTGTCGGTCCTATTTTTCCCCCTTCAGTCAAAGGTGATCGATTCATTCTCGCAATCACGGATTACTTTTCAAAGTGGGCTGAAGCGATTCCACTTAGAGAAGTGAAGACGAACAACGTCATCAATTTCATCAAACATCATGTCATATACCGACACGACATGCCAAGACGGATCATTCATGACAACGGTCCACAGTTCATAAGCAACGCTTTCGTCAGGTTTTGTGACAAGTTCAAAATTCAAGATATTTCGTCAATAGCTTATTATCCCGCTACGAATGGATTAGCTGAGGCATTTAACAAGACGATCATTAAGATCCTGTCAAAGCTCGTGAAGACTAATAAACGAGACTGGGATGATAAACTCGGTGAAGCACTCTGGGCTTATCGTACCACCATACGCACACCTACAGGAGCTACCCCATATTCATTGGTATACGGATGTGAAGCTGTGCTACCATTGGAAATCCAAATTCCATCCCTTCGGATAACCCTCGCAACTGAGATGACGATAGAAGAACAACATCAAAAACGTTTATCAAGCCAGAATATCTAGGGCTTTTAACAAAAGAGTCCGACAGAGAAGCTTCAAGGAAGGAGATCTGGTCCTCGCTGCTCGCCGACCGATAATCCTCAACTCCAAGAAGAAAGGTAAATTTGAACCCAAATGGGAAGGACCGTTTGTGATAGACACGGTTTACTCAAACGGCACATATCGCCTGATTACTCAAGAGGGTGCCAGGCAATTAATGCCAATAAACGGGAAGTTCCTAAAAAAGTACTATCCCTAGTACATTCAGGATAACCCATTTACCGGGAAGTTCCTTGAAGGATATTACACTTAATATTCTAGAGGATAACCCAAAATTATTTTCACCACCAAAATCCCTCACTGATCAATTTCAATTGACAGTGAAACCACCAAAAGTGTCTTTCTGGTCCAAACCACCAGCAAATTCCCCTCTTGACTCTTTCCATGAACAAGAGATCCACTTTCAGTTCAGAGTCCCCTTTCGATAAACGAAAGAACTCCCTTCTTTTTCTCTTTGGTTAAGCCTTCTCATGGTTATAACCGAAGTTGAAATTTTACTTCGATAAACGAAAAACTCATCTTCAGTTTAGATAACCAATCCTATAAAAGGTAAGTTTATCTAGATCTTCTAGATTCTCGGAGTGGAGATCCCACTTCTAGTTTTTTTTTGCGCTAGAAATAGAATATAAAATTCTCCCTTTCCAGAATCAATGAATAGAATATAAAATTCTTCCTTCCTTGTATTCGGGTTCGCCTTCACCCTAAAAGAAGACCGGAAAATAGAATATAAAATTCTTCCTTTCCCACACCAAGCTTTTCCAAGAATTTGTCAATCTAGGATTCATCCTAGGAAGTTTATCCCGAATCCTAAGTAGGGATAAGTCTGTGCCTAACACGCGCTGCCGGTTTAGTCTTTCTCCGTAAAAAAAAAACACCAGAGTTTGATTCTGGGGTATTCTATCCTGAAACCTAAGCAAGGATAAGTCTGCGCTTAATCTGCGCTGCCGGTTAGTTCTTAACCGTTAAAAAGAACACCCGCCCACATATTCAACATTGTGGCAGGTTGTTATTAATAACACCAAAATCCATGTCTTACACGCATGGGGAATTTCATCCTGAATCTTAAGAAAGGATATGCCGACGACTAACACGCATCGCCGGTTTAGTCTTTCTCCGTAGAAAAAGACACCAGAGTTTGATTCTGGGGTACTCTATCCTGAAGACTAAGTAGGGATAAGTCAACGTCTAATACACGTTGCCGGGTAGCCTATTCCCGTAACAATGGCGAAGTCTATATAATCGACATCATAGCACAAAGTCTCAGAGAATTCACTCTCTTAGCACAACGTTACATGCGGAGCGGATTTAGACAATCCGCATGCTAGCCAGACTCAAACGGTAGTCGGTAAAGGCTTATCAAAGCCGTTGAAGGCTGGGGGTTAGCCAAAAATCCTAAAGTCAACACCTAACACGTGTCGCCGGGTAGCCTATTCCCGTAACAAATGGTAAAGCCTATGTATTCGACATCATAGCACAAAGTCTCAGAGAATTCACTCTCTTAGCACAACGTTACATGCGGAACGGACTTAAACAATCTGCATGCTAGCCCGACTCCGGTAGTCGGTAAAGGCTAATCAAATCCGTTGAAGGCTGGGGGTTAGCCAAAAATCCTAAAGTCAACACCTAACACGTGTCGCCGGATAGCCTATTCCCGTAACAATGGCGAAGCCTATGTATTCGACATCATAGCACAAAGTCTTAGAGAATTCATTCTCTTAGCATAACGTTACATACGAAACGGATTTAGACAATCCGCATGCTAGCCCAACTCAAACGGTAGTCAGTAAAGGCTTATCAAACCCGTTAAAGGCTGAGGGTTTGCCAAAAATCCTGTGAGTATTATGGTCAATCATTCCAAACAGAATGAGAAATCATGATAAAAATAAAGATAAAACCAGTTCCAAAAGTCAAAATATTTAGGAAATGAAATCATACATCAAGCCTATGGCTAAAAATCTGCTGACTAAACTTAGACAGCTTCTCATCATAAGCTTGCCTAAGCTCATCCTGCAATTCAGCTCTGAGGGACTCTTCAGTGGTGGCTAAAGTCTTTATAGCAATCCCCTCCGTCTTGACCAGCTTCTGCTTCAAGGATTTCAACTCCTCAGATAAAGCAGTGTGGGCTTGCTGATCCTGTACCTTCGTCATCTGAAGGATACTCAAAGTCTCCTCTCCTTCACGAAGTCCTCTTCGGAACTGTTCTATCTTGGTCTCACAAGAGGCAATAGAAAGGTCAAGATCTTCAAGTGAAGATGATCTAACAGCAATGTTAGCCTCAACTCGGTCTACCTGGTCCCACTGTACTTGAATCTCGAACTCAGCAAGAACTCGGGTATCGCGCCATGTCTGTAAGCGAGTATCCAATTTAGCAGAGGCACCTGCATCCCGGAGCTCACATAACATCTGAAGCTCGTGCTCCAGGCAATCAAGGTCATCAAGTATAGCCTTCGCCAGATCCGGATATCCTGCATCCCTTATTGAATTTATTCTGGGATCAAGGAAAGGCTTAAATTGGTGAAGGAAAAGTCCGCCGTGGAAGAGTTGGCCAATCATAGTATTCACGAAGGAGAAGAAGGGACGGACTTCTATACAGATGACGATCTTCTCAGGATCGTTGTCTGATAACAACTCCTTCACGAGGACATGAAGCCGAGAAGAAAACCCTACACAAAAAGGGGGAAATCCATCAAAAGCCTTGATGAGGAAATAAATGACATTTCTCAGTTGCTTAATTTATACCTCCTTCCCCTTGAGTCACTGGGGGTAGTGGAGGTATAACCGCTATTGATGTATCAGCTGATGTAGTTGGTCTCACAGCCGGCTCAACAGGATCAGTCTCAACAAAAGCTTCTGTCAAACACAAAACAGAATTCTCAGATTCATCACATTATAGCTGCATTAGTCAAAAAATGGCTAGTCCTATAATTAACCTGAGAAGAGGCACGTACCTTCAAAAGGACCATCCTCGGGATTCTTGGGGAGTGTAGACTCAGGAAACATATTTTCAGGCAATTGGTCATCAATCTGAGGAGAGCCATACATGAAGTGGAGCATATGAGTGTCCACAAGAAAACCTTCCTCGTCGAAATCATCAGTCGAAAAATCTGACACAAGAAAATATAAATGCGAAAGAAGAATAAAGAGACTACGACCAATGGAGATGAGTTACCTCCTACGGATGTGTTAGCCTCTCTACTCCAATAAGGTATACGAGTATAAATTATTCCCTATTTTTGTTGAGAAGTTTCTGAAGAGTATTTTTCTAAAAATATTCTTAAGGATAACTCAACAACACTTCGAAAAGTATAAGAGTATAAACTGCTTCTCAAGACTTCAGCAGACGTACGAGTATAAACTGTGTCAAACGCCGGACAACGCGTTGCAAATGAAGACTCAACGCCAACAATCGATGGTCGGTTCCATGTTGAAACAACAAACACGAGCTAAAGATCAGAAAATCAGGAATTGACTTCAAGTTCAAAATTCCGACAACGGTCAGACAATAAATGCAGCACCGGAACCCTTGCAGACATTCGACAAAGCACCGAAAATTCCGACAGCGGTCAGACAATAAATGTAGCACCGGAACCCTTGCAGACATTCGACAAAGCACCGAATAGCCTGGAAGATTGAAGGAATCAAGAATAGAAGTCATTCCAAAGTCCCGTCATATCGATTGAAGGTTGGGACAATCATATCCAAAGTATTCCAGACTCTTCTATAAAAGAATGAGACTGAAATACTATGGAGGGGGTATCTGTAGGCGTATAAAACTGCTTATAGGTCCCTTAACACAGCTCGGCACGGTGATTCGACAAACTAACGAACCATCGGGCGATACATCCAAGCATGATCGTTAAACCACAACACCAAAGCGGATTTACAGCCAAATCAGGATCCGGACTGCCAAATCAGAGTGCAGATCAACACTAAAAGTTCGGATAAACTACGAGACCGAAAAAACGGCAAAATCAAACACCAAGGGAGGGCTCGGCCAAAACCGAGCCACCTTGTGGTGGCTCGGCCAAAATCGGAGCCACCGAAATGGTGGCTCCGGTGGCCGGACCTCCAACTTGGTGGATCGGCTCAAGGCCTAGCCGAGCCACCTAGGTGGCCGGCCGAGCCACCTAGGTGGCCGAGCCATCAGATCTGGGCCCAGATCTGAGCCCAGATCTGGTTTGAGGAGCCTATAAATAGACCCCTAGGCTCATTGTTTGAAGGACTTGGAACTTTGGAACCGAAACTCTGCCGGATCAAGAGCTAAACCTTGGAGTTTTGAAGTTTGGAAGACTTGGGCTTTTCAGATCTGGTTCTTGGCGATCATCCACGTCAAACAAGGCAGGAGTTCGAGAGAGAGATTAGATCTGAGATCCACACGGTTATCCTCCGGATCAAAACTTGGTTTTTGATCCCGAGAAGAGTATCGATTTCGCTTGGTCGATTTCAATTACTTAGAGCTATTATTTCCTTGGTGAAATAATACCCCCGGCTGTTATTTCCTTCGTGAAATAGCACCCGCCATTACCGTGTAGATCCGACCGGATCAAGATCGCACGGTGGTCCACGGATTAACCCCGACGCAGGCGAAGAACCCACACAAGCAAGAGACCACAAGACAGGATCTTGCGATTTGTTCGAGAAAAGGAAAGTTGTAATCTTTTTTCTTTCTTCGATTTTGTTGTAACCGGATATTATAAAAAGACCGAATCTTTTGTAACCGATAAACAGTTGCATAAGGAAACAATGACTTTAATGAAAACGATTTTCCCCGCGAACAGTTTCTTCCTGGATAGCCTTCCTCTTTGCCTGACGCTTTTGATAAAGAACTTCACCCCTCTGTACAGCGGGTACTTCACCCCTCTGTACAGCGGGAACTTCACCCCTCTGTACAGCGGGAACTTCACCCTTCTGTACAGCGGGAAGTGCGTGAACATGACCTGGAGAAGCGACCTCCGCAATAGGCCTATGGACAAAAGTTATTGACGCTGACTTAGCCTTTGCCGTAATTGTCCCCATCCTCATAGATGGGACTTTCGCCTCCTCTGATGCCCAATTTGTCATTGGAGGTCTGGAGGTGTCTACGAGAGCATATTTCTTTATGTCGGTCATGTCGTAGTACCAAAGCTGTAGCAAATATATTTAGCATTAACAATTAATACTAGACTAGACCAAAGAGAGTAAAATATGGCTACAACTAGAACTGGCTTGGTGTAAATTAGGACTAACGACATAAATTAGAACAAACATTAACTATTTTAGAACCCCATGAGCCCAAGTAGAACTAACATGCCCTATGATAGAACTAACATGTGTGTAGATAGAACTAACATGGTATATCTTAAAACTAACAAGTACAGATTAGAACTCACACGACACAAATTAGAACTAACAAAATCTGCAACATAACTAACATGGTGTAGATTAGAACTAACATAGTATACATCAGAACTAACATAGAATAAGTTAGAACTAACAAGGCATAGGTGAACTAGAATGAACCAAGATAAGTATAATATGGAACTTACACACAATAGTGTAACGCAACCTGGGACCTATGTGACCCTTTGCTTCTTCTTTCCCTCCAAAGCAACTCCAATGCCCCTGATAATTTCATCATAAAAGAACTTGGCCCATGCAACAGAATTGACCCTCTCAATGCTATCCAGGTACTTGAGTAAGGGTCTAGGGATACCTTTCCCGGCTCTGGGACTCCATGTCATAGAGTATTGGTACAGGATTGTAGCAGAACAAAATCCTAGATATTCCGTTTTGCTGTAGATTCAACTAGCCGTTCTAGTTGCCCTTCAAGGTGTTTACGTTGGGTGGTTTCTTCTTTTTTTAACTTCTTACCCTCTTCAGAAATGAAAAGATTAGCGAAGTATTCCACCCATATTCTGCTTCTTGAGTCCCGATTGTTATTTATAACTTCCCCATAAATTGGGAAATGAGTATGGTTATGGACTCATTGTAAATCAAAATTAACATTTTTCATACACCCACTTTTTGAATCAGGTATAGAAAATGTGTTATTATCTCTGTCAAAAAAGCTCAGCAGCAGCTCAAGTGTGGGCCGATCAGGCGCAGAAGCCCCAAATAAAATATAGTGCTGAAATATAGAACCGCAGTATGCATCCCTATGCCACTGACAAATCTTCGGGGCAATGCGCTTCATGAATTCCCAATAGGCCCCGATATTGGCGGTTAACCTTAGTGATTCTCCTACACCTGTTAGAGCAACTTTTTCCCTGCAAATGGATTTCGAATTTGTAAGTTCAATAAGACCTATGAGCTCATATTAGACCTAACACTAACGGGAACAAAATAGAGCTAACGCGCATGTTCAATAGAACTAATATTAGACTCAAACTAAAACTAACATTGGTCTCAAACTAGAACTAACATTGGACTCAAACTAGAACTAACAATATTGGGGTAAAACTAGCCATTGCCGTTGCCGAATACTGAATAACGTAACACTTACTGTTTTTTTGAGGAGGGTTTGTTGGTACGACCAGCCATTGCCGTTCTCCTTTTCTGGGCTCGCCATTGTATTGCCTCCTTTTGCATTTCAATTAGGGTTTGCGTAGCTTCCTCCGCGCTGCCAACCGCAGATGAACCGTCTTTGCCCTTCGACTCGGCTCGATGAACGACCTCGTAGTCGTTACTGGATCCTTCCCTGGACGACATTTTCCCGACGAAAACCCTAGAACTGTTGAAATCCGTATAGCAATTAGAAAGATGAAGAGTTTTTGAGGCTCCTAGGTGGAAGAGAGAGAAAGAGAGGGAGAGTACCTAAAAAGGAATGGGGCGCATTAACTGAGCTCAGTCCCATCAGAGGGGCAAGATCGTAACTTCCGTTGGGTTTTTTCAGAAAAAAGATACTTCGGGGCCTCGTCACAAATACTATGCGTATTTGGGGCTTATACACATGGGGCAAAGTACAAGGGGGCTAGTCACATGAAGTTCCCACTTTTGGGGCCTTGACACATTTTTCCCTATCAATCAATTAACTACTTTACATCTTTAAATGTTGACAATAATATCAATTACAAAAAATATAATGAAATTATAGTATATTTACAATCATGGGTCATAATCATTCTTCGTTAAGAAAAGTTGAAATTCAATAGCTTAATTCTTACTTTAGTCTAGTAGTTGTAGGGCTCAAACATGTAATGAAAAATAAACCTGAGATACTCTTCCATATCCATTATTGTGTGAGATATTGAAATGAATCTCGTGTATTCCCATAACAAACCAAAGAGAAAGAAAGAGGAGACGTATCTTTTCAAAAAGTTTTGCGGTTACCTGTTGGCAATCTTATGAATGCTATAAAAGGCATACTCAATGATTATAATGAGAAAAAATTAAAAGGAAAACAAACAAAGAAAAAAGAAAACAAAATTTAACCCAGAAATAAAGGACACGGATCTCCGTCACATCAATGCATTCCTCCTTTTTCTTGACAATCTCAGGTGCAGCATTTTCAATCCTATTTTACTTGATGCTTAATCTTCCCATATCAGGCTATTCGCTCCACCGTTAATTGATCATCATGATGCATAAGTTTTGAGCTAATAATCATAATTAGTAACATTAAGAAAAAAACTAATCATGATAATGCACCTAATGTACTCTGAGCTGCGCCTAATTAATGAGTCATCTGGTCCACCTAAAAGATTAGGATATTCATAATCATAATTATGAAGATTAAGGAAAAAAAAACTAATCATGATAATGCACCTAATATAAAGCTGCTCCTAATGAGTTATCTGGTCCACCTAAAAGATTAGGATATTCCTAACAGATAGGATTTGTCGCCCACTCCCCCCACGAGATAAAGTGTGATGGTCCAACTACTTTAATGACTATAACCTCTCTAGTCTACAAAAGTTGATCTGATTAATTATACAAACTTGTGCTCCTCAAAAGTAAACTATTCTCTTAAAACTTTCAATAAACTAATATTAGATGTACTAATTCACCAAGCCTTATTGATCAAAATAGTAAATAAGTTTATGTGTAGGTCCAGAAGATGTAAATGCCTTAGAGTTGCTGTGTCCATGTGATGCAGAGCACGTGGACGATCTCACGGAGCGATGGGACCGCTGAATTGAAATTTTTGTTGGGTGTGTTTTTATAATATGTTTTTTTGTTAGACCCTACAGGGATGGGTAGGATAAGTAAAAACCTTATATAGATAATGTTATGTTAATGCAATAATAAAAGATCTAAAGACACTATTCAGCTTTGTCGAGCTACAGCGTGAACGTTCGATGGAATTTTCAAGCAGAACAACGCAAGACACACAAATAAATAGATAGATAAATAATTGTAAATGCAATACATAAGGATTTTTGTGGAACTGTCTATGAAAAGTTCAATAGAACTTTCAAGCCACACTATGGGCAACACACATATGAGAAGATATATATGATATGCAGTGTAATACAAATGCACTCAAATATGAACTGCGAAGACTTCTATGAAACTGTTTACAAAAGGCTCAACAAAACTATCAAACATAGAATGCAAAGCTGAAAGTAAAGAAACATTAAGCAAAACAAACATAGAGTGCACAAGAGATTTTTAGGTTAATCTCTGGGCTACGCCCACCATACAGAAACCTAGCTAGGATTTCCCAATACATTATGAATTTTATCGAAAAGCCAAATAGGATACAACCTTGCCAACTATACAATCTTGTGCATTGGACTTCAACCCTCTATCACTCTCACACTTGGAGATAATAAGACACGCTCTCTAACCCTAGAGAGATGCCACTTTTCAAAATGTGAATACAAGTTGTTCTTTTATGCATATCAGCGAGAACGAGACAATGTGGCTTACAATACTTATACAACACCAAATGCACAAGACAAAAGAAATTTACCATGTATATCTAAGCAATAAAAAGACAATAATAATCTCTGGCAAGGGATGAAGCTGTAGGATCTGGATAATTACATGCATGCAATAGGGATAATCTACAACTAGATTATGCATAGCGGAAAATAAAAGAAACCCTAGCATGCATCTAGGAATATAAACAACAAGTTTAGGATTTATCAAATGGATCATTCCTGTAGGATCGCCAAACCTTTTGATTAACAACTAGAGAGTGACCACACAGTGCAACCAACAAGAAGCCCATGGATATCAACCCGTGACTATCGCATAAAATATGAATTCGAATGGAGAACGAGATGACGGCTATATGAAGGTTTATAGCGTATTTCTTTTCTCTCTCACCAATCACGGACAACCCTATATTTATAAGTCCTTAGAGATCATATAGGATAATACCCACCCACTTATTTGTATATCTCTCATGATCATAACCAACATACTCCCACTTGTACAAATCAGTAGGTGTTGTCCATTGCTCCATGAGCCGACTCCCTCAGTCAAAGTATACTTGAGAATCTCCTTTCTTTTTTAAATATATGCCCATATATCGTTAGTGCAGCGTGATCGTTGAGAACCTGCATGTTGGTAGCTTTACGGTAGATGGTCAAAATATACTCCCCTAGGGACACATACTCAATCCAATATAAGCTCAAGAAGTGAACATCCGTAGGCTAAACAATTCATATAGGCCAAGTACTTGCCATGACAAAGCTCGCACAAGCCATAGTGAGGCTTGCCAAAGCAACAATGAAGTTCACTTTCGAGATCAAGTCAAAGTGAAACTTTAAGTGAAGTTCACCAAGAGTGAGCCTCGTCGAAAAAGTTCATATGGACCATGCCACCCATAATTAATACCCTTATTGGTGAATAATGGCTACTAATCCACATTTAATAGCCACTAATACTTTCTCTTAGTCTATAAGATGAGGGAAGATTACTTATTTTAAGGCATCGTATCTTATCATCCAAGGACTTTGGAATCGTCATCATCATCAATCACAAAAGAGGGATATCAGAGATTGGACTTGAGCTCCACTTGGGCAACTTTTCCATAACCAGCAAGAAGACCCTACATCTATTGTTCAGGCTATTAATTAACGGAGTATAATAACTATACTCTATTGCAAACAGAAAAGAACTTAGCCCTGATTTTTTGTCATTGTACTCTCAAAGTTGTAATCTTTAGTGTATTATAATTTTTAAGACATAAAATAGAATGGCGAATTTGCTGGGGACTTTATTCTCATCTGATGAGAAGATCATGTTGCACTCTGACACTAAGGCTTTAGGGTCTACTGTCAAGTGTAGGCATAAAAAGAAATTTCCTATAGATTGCAAAGAAACTCAAAACTGATGAAAACACTGATATCTCTTAAACCGGAGGGAATTTAGTAAAACGGACGGTAGAAAACCTAATTTTAGTTGGTTTGGTTGGCCCCGTTTAATCGTAATAGGTGATTTTCATATATAATTCATCCAATTCTGACTTACGGTTTAAAAGTTATGACCCGTTCTTCACAGCATGTTTTGAAGTCCGTCTGAACTGATCGAATCTCGCCTGAACTATTGGACCAAGCCTATAGGTTCCCGGAACACAACTCGAGGCGAAGCAAAAGCGATGAACATCATCATATAAGTCAAATAGGATCATCTAATGCTGTAGAGAAGCTAACGAGTGCACAAAGAAAGTCAGTGAAGCGTATGAGTCAGCGAAACGATAAAGTGTGCAATACGACGGAATAAGATAAGTCCGGAGAAGCCCCTGGTAGCGAAGCCACCTCAAAGTGGCTCGACCAAGGCCAGGTGGCTCGGCCACGGCCAAGCCACCTCAAGGTGGCTCGTAGAGTGCCGAGCCACCTCGAGGTAGATTGGCAGAGAAGTTCCCGAAACACATTTTTGACCGTTTTCTCTGGATTTGATTATTCTACTGCCTCCCTAACTACCTTGGATGATCTCTGAACATGGTTAAGCGGTTACTAACTGAGGATAAATTCAAATCATCAATTCCTACCTTAAAACGCTGCATCTGGAGCCTATAAAAACAAGCCCAGGGCCCCTACACACAGGGGATCGAAATTTTGAGGAAGGAGGCAATGTGTTATTGAATTAAAGATTAGACCCATGAATTTCACAGAGAGGCTAGCAGATCTTGGTGAACTCCAGCATAAAGAGGGAGCTTTTCGAGAGATCTGAAACCCGTTCCCACCGTCCCTTGAGATCAGAATTCATTTTGATCTTATGAAGAGTATAATATTACTTTGTTGAAAGTACCCTAATGGCACTAGGAAAGAACCCTAGAGGGGGGTGAATAGGGTTTATGCTAATGTAATTCGATTTATGCCAAATTAAAAACTAATTAACAAATATATCATAGGAAATAAGATATGAACAAGATATATGCAAGGATATGTATAAACTAACACAAGGGTAAAGAATCTAAACTAGATAGTGGGCAAAATAAACAACAAGCAATATACAACAGTGATATAAGATATGAACATAAAAATAAGCGCACCAATGCAATCACAAACAAAAGATATGTTTACGGAGTTCGGTCCCCACGACATACGTCTCCGCTCCTCACCTCGAGGAGATCTCCACTATCACACCGGATTTTCTACGCTTACCCGAAAAATATTTACACCTCACAATGTCAGTTTTCAATGCTCACCGATCAACATTCACAATCACTCACAATGTAACTACACTAATTACCACCTCAAGTGTTGGTCTCTACCCCGTGTCTCCCTCAAGTGTTAGGAATTACAACCTCTATCTAGGCATTACCACCTACCCTACTCCTCTTGGGACGACCCTGTCTCTCACCTCACACTCCTCTTGGTGTACTAGTGTAATACAAGGTGAACTTCACAATTAGGCACTCTACAAATGATCGTTCTCTAAACAAGATGAGAACTCAATTAAGCATAACTCAAAGTTAAAAACTCTCACAACCCTAATTACACTATGTATGAAATACTATAAGCTCAAGTGGGTATGTGTAACAATGAGATTTGATAAAACAAAATCAAACTAAACTCAATATAGATTCTAGCTTATGGAAATAAAAATCAAACATATAAAATAGCTAGATTGAGATTAGAAAAACTTCTCTATAGATAACAAGAGAAAGAGAGAGAGAAGAGTTGAATGCTCAAACACCAATAGATGATCTTCCTCATGCTCTTGTGAAATTGTCTTCACAAAACAAACTCTCAAATGCTTAAAAGCTTTTTAAACAAACTTAAACCAAAACTCAAACCCTTGTTAAACTTTCTTAAAACATTCTCTTAAATATTTAGAACTGAGGATATGTGGGCGTATTTATAGGAATCCCAAAGCTAAGAGAAACAAGGCAAAAAGATCAAAAAACCAAACTGGAACAGGCTAGAAAAAACTAGCCATTACAGTATCAGTCGACTAACGGCTTTCATCAGTCGACTGATGAACTGACCGTTAAAGACGTTTTCCAGCTTATCAGTCGATTGACGAACTTTATCAGTCGACTGATGACCTCATCAGTCAACTGGTCAGTCAACTAAAACAAAACAGAAACTTTTTTGAATTGTAGGCACTTTCTTCAGACGACTGATCGGTCGACTAATTTCATCAGTCGACTGACCAGTCAACTGATAACAGATATACAGCTTGTTTAAAGTAGAAATCTGATTTTTAAACAGCCTTAAAATATATCAAACAAATTCAGATAAATATAAAACTTTGGAAAATGATTGTAGACATGATAATACACATGTTTTCAAAAACCACCTCCCAAATGTGAAAACTTTTTATTTTTCAAAATAGTCCAAAACATGAAAATCAAACACACTTGTTTTGATATTTTAACTTCAACATGTTTTGAAACTTCATAAACTGATTTCATAGACTTAATAAAAGATGTATATTATGCTTGTTAAGTCTATCATAAACTGATTTCATAGACTTAATAAAAGATGTATATTATGCTTGTTAAGTCTATAAACTAGAATACACTATTTTCACATATATAAAAGATGTATATTATGCTTGTTAAGTCTATAAACTAGAATACACTATTTTCACATATAAACATGAAAGAATATATATATGTAAATAAGAATATAGGTTTCATATTTATATAAACTTGTAAACCAAAAACGTGTATATATATAACTACATATATATATGAGAAACCAATAAAATGTGTGTGTATATGATATTAAGCTTAAAATATCTAACACACATAATATAAAACCTAAACTAAATTACTCAAGCTTTCTTGATCTTCAATAAGCTCTTCTTGGTAAACTTGCGGATGAAGCTTGAACTTAGATCATGACTTGAATTGTATTGCTTCACTCTACTATTTCGCCAACCTCCATTGGATATGATCATTGAAGCGCTATTCCATCCAATCTCCAACATATTATTTGCCTAAAATAAATACAAAACACAAACACTAGACAAAAAATATTAGTTGTAAATTATTTGTTAATCATCATCAAAACAAAAGGACCCAACATTTATTATTGTTATCTACTTTTGATCTTGTTTCCTTTGTGAAACGAGATCAACTGGATCTGATACTCGGCGGTCAACGAACTAATGCGTCCCTGGCACAGGCAAAGATCCCACATAAACAGCAATCGATAAACAATCATGCGTGTGTTTCTAGGAGATTTTTGTTTATTTCTTTTGTGTAGAGAAATCTTATAAAAAAACTCACTCTTTTGAATCTTGAAATTCGATACACGAGTTGTAATGGATTCCTAAATAAAATTAATTTCTGACACAAACACGCTGGCGACCACAGTGGGAGCCAACAGCCTCTTTGTCGAGGCTGTCGTGTCGAAACCAAGGATCAAGATCCTGTTTGATACAGAGGTCGAGTACAAGTTCGACCAGCAAAAGTATGAGGAATACCTCTCCTACTCCTTTAGATCCTCTTCCCCTCGCAAGTCTAGAAAGATCTCTTCTTCAAAGAAGGTTCGTGGGTCTTCAGATCTGAAGAAGACCCTGGGTGACGGCTCTAGCGCAGCTGTTGCTGTGCGATTTCTCCCCACAATACTCCTCAGCCATCCAACAAAGCCAGATCTGCTGATCAAAATTACTCTTACTCAGTCAAGGAGTTAGTTGCTGAAGGCGCGCCGATTTTGTCGAAGAGGGCTCGTCAGAGGCAATGCTAACACCTCACGCGTCAAAATGCCAAATCCTTGGAGCCAGTTGACAGGATCCGTTATCAGGTGGATCTGAAATTTAGGAAGCATCAAGTGCCCCAGCTACCTCAACAGCGAGCAATTGACCCCTCCTCCAAACCATTAACCAATGAATAGGTCCGCGTCAAAAGGACCCACTCTAATCTCGAGGAGCATATTCAAAAGCACCATGCACTACTTGTGCATGCACGGGTTCTTATACACGAAGCACAGAAGTTGTGCAAGGAAGAAGTGGCCAAAAAACCACCCAAACAATGGCAAGTCTTAAGGCCAAAGTCCAAAAAGAGGTAAAAAATAACTTGGACAGTGGCCGAAACGATCGAAAAGCTAGAGCCACCTTAAAGTGGCTCGGCCAAGGCCGAGCCACTTGCCTCTCAAAATTGTTTCCGTGTCTCCGACAGCCTCCATCTTGACTCCAGATGATCCCATACCTCTGGTGAAGTCTCACGGAAGCATGGATCTATCTCGATTCAAGATGGCGATGACTGATCGCCTTGGTCTTTTGCACGAGGATCAAGGAAAAGCTTCGGTTAAAGAGCATTTGGGTCAGGTGAGTAAAACCCAAGTCACTCTTCAGGCTGGGGGTTGTACGCGTCTGCGCAATAAGTTAGAGCCATCCCATATTGGGAAAATTCCTATAACCGCTTACCTCAGATTGTATGTTGAACTCTAGGATCCCGTTGAGGTCCCACACTTACGAAAGTATGGTCCCAAATGTATGACTCTTGAGAAAGCTAACATGGCGTTATATCATCAGAAGGAAACGTGTCCATCAGACGATGATGTTACACCTGGGAAGTCGTGCCAACACACGATAGGATACTCTAGTCATCATGTCGATGAGTGGTACTATGGGGCTGGGGGTATGAACAAGTCTCGAAAAGAAGTATCCGAGAAATGGACTCTCACTGTCATTGTGAAAACTTATCAGGGCAGTGTTATCAAAGTGTAGATGCCCCATGACTGCTTCGTAAAGGGTCTCGATATTTGAAAGACTTTCCACTTAAGCATTAAAGCCTAAGCCAAGGTGCTTCCACAAGCAAAGATCGGCCGTTCAAGATGATGAACTCCCGGAAGTCACCATCAACATGGCCGATAAAGGGAAGTCAACATGATGTTTCAGTCCCGATCCTTTTCAAAAAATATCCTAGCATCTAAACTGGCTGTGACCCGGAACTATTAGACGTAGGGATTATCATAGGATATAGAGAGGACTATCCTTAGATGATGAAGCATCGGATGCTTGCTCTGTAGTCACTTCTGAGAGAATAGTGTCCAGCACAGGACGAGTTCGGGAGGCGTTCATAATTACTCCTAATCAACTGGCTCAAATGCTTCAAGACGCTTTAGCCAAATAGAAGGAAGACCTTAGAGCTGAAATAAAAATAGAGATGGTGTTAAACATGCAGCACATAAGGGAATTACATGCCCAACAACTTTAGACTTTGTCAAATTAGTTTGGTGAATCCAGTCATCGTAACAGTACCAATCAGGCAGATAGCGATTCAGAAGTGGAAGAGAATGTCCATGCTGATACCCCTCCCGACAACAAAAATGCTGGGGTGGTCCCATCGATAATGACAATACTGGGGGTGGTCCCATCGTTCCTCCCTAAAATTTCTCGAACAAAGATGCAGGCGAGAACAAGAAGATAAAGGATCTCGAGAACAAAATCAACACCTTGATGTCTGCTCAAGAGGTAAAGAAGACCAGTATTCTGTGTCCATACCCAAGGGAGTGGGAGTCAATTCCGTATCGGATGAAGTTCAACTTAATTAACTTCACATCATTCGACAGGAGAGGCTCACCCATTCAATACCTAATTTACCTTAAGTCCCACATGGGCGTGATCTCCAACAACGAACATTTGATGGTTTGGTAATTCGTTGGCACCCTTCACGGGGCCACCTTTTATTGGTACTGCCATCTCAAGCCGGGGAGTATTAACAGCTAGGATAACATGGAGAGCATGTTTCTCACCAATTTCTTCGATGATGATACTGAAGTATCAATCGGAGCTCTGCTGGATGAGAAGCAGAAGGACGAGTTAGTTGACAACTTTGTCAAACACTTTCGTAACAAGGAAAAAAATTGTAGGGATCCTATCATAAAGGAGTTCATCTTGCAGACATGTCACAACAATCTCTCCATTAATGACCTGGAAGCCCTCGGGGTCATGCCATCCAAAATCTAGAAAGAGTTAAAACTACACGGTGAACAGGCCGAATGCTTCCTCAGAAGAAAAAGGCTTAGAGAGGGCAACCGACAGCACCTGCAAATGCTATTGATTTTAATCAAACATTACAGTGATAATCACAACAACAATCACCATAATAGTTACCTCAAACACAATGCTACTCCTTCAAGGACGATAAGGTTCCAGCCATCTTCAAGTATCTCATGAAAAACGACAAAATTGAGCTGCCACCTGTTAAAAATCAGAAGAAAGCTAACAAGAGCTCAGACCCAAAATACTGTGCTTACCATAGGAGGGTTCGTCATCCCACCAAGACTTGCTTTATTCTCAAAAACAGAATCCAAGTATTGATTGACGCCGACATCATAACGACAAAACAAGCCACATGAGAACGGCGAATACTCCGAAGAGTATATGAGTAGAAACTGCTTCTCCATGACTCCGATGAGTATACGAGTAGAAACTACTTCTCCCCTTTTTTCCGATAGGTATATAAGGTTAAACTGCTTCCTGATACTCCAAAGAGTATACGAGTATAAAATGCTTCTTCAAACCTCCAAAGAGTAAGAGAGTATAAACTGCTTCTCCCATTCCTCCAACAGGTATACGAGATTAAACTGCTTCCCTTATTTCCAACGATGAGAAGTTCCTGGAGAATATTACTCTTAATATTCTTAAGGATAACCTGACAATGTGGTCAAACACAATTGGATTCAGGCTCACCAAAGAGCTGGGGGTGGAATACCTCAATGCATTCCAATGGGAAGTTCCTGGAGAATACTACACATAGTATTCTTAAGGATAACCCAAAACCAATTGATTATTCAAGGTGAAAACTAATCATCAGAATGATTCATTCTTAATCATGATAAAAAAGATTAAGAACCTCCCACTGTGGCTATTTAATCATTTCCAATATGATTAAAACCCCCAATGTGACTTTTGGAGCACTCTTTTGTTAAGATGAGATTCAACGACTGCGTAAGGTTAATATTTCCTCACGAAACTCCCAGTGTGTAATTATGGAGTTCTTAATGATTCACGGTCCTCCACCACAAAATTCCTTACTAATCAAATTACTTGATGGCGAGTCTATCAAAAGTCTTCACGGTTAAATCCATTCAAACTCCCACTGTGTCTAAGGCTTTAACACTCCCACAGTTAAAGTCCTGACATGACGGTTATCTATGTCTTCTCAAACCCCCAGTTGGTCAAACCTTTAAATAGTTAGGGTTAAAGCCAAAATCCCCTCTCGATTTTTCCATAAACGAGAGGTCTACTTCCAAATTAAACGATCAAACCTTTAAACAGTTAGGATTGTCTCAAACCCCTAATTGGTCAAACCATTAAACAGTAGGGCCAAAAGTCAAAATCCTCTCTCGATTCCTTCCATGAACGAGAGTGTTGACCTTCTTGTTTTGATGATGTTTAACAAACAATTTATCACTAATATTATTTGTCTAGTGTTTATGTATTTCTATTTATTATAGACAAACAACAAGTTGGAGGATGGATGGAATTGCGGGTTCACGATCATATCCAATGGAGGTTGGCGGAATTATGGAGTGAAGCCTACGTAACTCAAAGTTAAAGATTTAGTTCAAGCTTCATCCGCAAGTGTACCAAGATAGAGCTTGTTGAAGATCACAAGCATGGGTAAATTTAGTTTTAGGTTTTATATTATGTGTGTTAATACTTTAAGCTCAATCATATACACACATACACGTTTTGGTTTTGAATATATATAGTTATATATACATATACGTTTTGGTTTAATAGTTTTCAAGTTTTAATATGAAATAATTGAATATAATTAGAAAACATATTTTTGTTTCATACTTACATGCATATATATGATTTCATCAATGTCAATTTTATTTAGTTCAATGAAATCATATTTACTTTTGAAATGTATGCAAAATATATAATTTTATGAAAATATTGTTTTCTTGGTTTATGGACTTAATAACAATCATATACATCTTTTATTAAGTCTATATAATCATTTTGTAGTGTTTCAAAACATGGTTAAGCTAAAATGTTAAAACTCATATGTTTATATTTTTATGTTTTGGACTATTTTACAAAATGATGATATTTTCATGTGTATTATCATGTCTACAATCATTTTCTAAAGTTTCATAATTTTTGGAATTTGTTTGATATTTTTAAACAGGGTTTTAAAATAAGAAAACTGTTTTAAACCTGTCATTTTTCATATATCAGTTTGCGGTCGACTGCCACGATCGACCGTCCTTGAGTCCAGAGACTCAGATTGGTTTTTGATGGCTCGCGGTCGACTGTGATGGTCGACCGGATGCAGTCCAGATAGTTTCGCGGTCGATCGGCTGATGTTCAGAGCCATATTTAGTTTCTGTTGTTGCTCGCGGTCGACCGCGAAATTCCCATGGTTGACCGCCGATCGCCCAACGGTCATTTTTGTATAGAATCTGATTTCTTATTTTGTGGGCTTTTTGGTCTTTTCTGTTGGGTTTTTGGCTGAGGTTTTGGGTGGCTATATATACCCCCTTGCTCTCATCCTTCACAGGAATCTAAAAGAATATTTTAAAAGAGTTTAACAAGGGTTTAAGCTTATTTTTTTGTTTGTTTAAAAGAGTGTTTAAGAGTTTGTTTGTGAAGAGAATTTTGCAAGAGTTTGAGGAGATCATCAATCTTATTTGGGCTTTAATCTACATCCCTCCACTCTTGTTTTAGAGAAGTTTTCTTAAACTCTTTATCTAGTTTATTTATGCTTAACTTATCATATTTATTTTGTTAGATTAAATTGAGTTTAGACTTGTTTTGATTTATCTCTTTGTTCACACACAACCTATTGAGCTTATTGTATTTACATTTATAGTATAATTTGGGTTGTGGGTTTGTGACATTGAGAGTGAGCTTAATTGTGTTCTCATCTATTATAGAGAACAAATCATTTGTTGTATTGTGAGCCTATTTGTAAAGATTACTTTGTAATACACTTGTACACAGAGAGAAGTATGTGGTAAGAGACGGGGTCGTCCCAAGAGGAGTGTAGTAGGTTGTAATGCCTAGAAAGGTTGTAATTCCTAACACTTGAGGGAGACACGGACTAGATACCAACACTTAAGAGGGTGTAAAGTAGGATTGCAAGAGTGTGAGATTGTAAAGTTTTCGGTTAGCTAGAAAATCGAGTGTGAGGTGTAAACAATGTTCGGATAAGCATAGAAAACCCGGTTGTGATAGTGGATTTCTCTCCGGGAGTGGGGAGCGGAGACATATGACGGAAGGTCCGAACTCCGTAATCATATTGTGTGTTTGCATTGTTTATATTGTCTTATCATAATTGAATCCTTAGTTTAGATTGTTTACCCTTGTGTTAATTTATATATCCTTGCATATATTTTATCATATACCTCTTTGCTAGGATATATTTCTTTGCTCATATTGTATATTCTTGCTCATAACATATTATATATCTATCTTGCAAGAATATTTTATTAATAAGTTTTAATAAGCATAAAATCAGATTAATTAGCATAAGACCCTAATCACCCCCCTCTAGGGTCTAACAGAGAGGTCCATTTCCAAATTGAACAATTAAATCTTTAAATAGTTAGGGTCATCTCAAATTTTTGCTTGGTCAAACCTTTAAACAGTTAGGGCCGAAGTTGGAATTTTATCTCGATAAATAAGAAATTCATCTTCAGATTGGGTAACCAATCCCATAAAAGTTAGGATTATCCGGATCTTTTCAATTCTTGAAGTGGAGACCCCACTCTGAGTTTCACCTTCAGGATTATCAAAGTGGAGATCCCACTTTGAGTTTCTTTTGCAGCAGGAGATAGAATATAAAATTCTTCCTCTTCAGTATCAGGGTTGTTTTTACCCCAAGAAAAGACCTAGAGATAGAATATAAAATTCTTCTTCTCCGACACCGGGTTCATCTTTGCCCCAAGAAAAGACACAATTTACAAAATCCATGCCTCACATGCATGGGGGACTTTATCTTGATCCCTAATTAAAGATAAGTCTGCATCTAACATATGATGTCGGGGGGTCTGTTCCCGCGAAAATGACCAAGTCTACGTATTCAACATCGTAGCGATGAAAATCCATACCTTTTATGTATGGGGGACTTTATCTCGATCCCTAATTAGAGACCTAGCATGCGTTACCGGTTAATCTTTTGCCATGAAAATGACAAAAGCCTATGTATTAAATATCGTAGTAGGTTATTATTAATAAAACCGAAATCCATACCTCACACGCATAGGAGATTTAATCTCGATCTCTAATTAGAGATAAGCCTACGCCTAACATACGTTGCTGGGTGGTGCGTTCCCATGAAAATGATAAAGTCTATGTATTCAATATCATAGCACTAAGTCTAAAAGAGTTCATTCTTTTAGTACAACGTTACATGTAGAACAGACTTAGACAATCTACATGCTAGCCTGACTCAAACGTTAGTCAGTAAAGGCTCATCAAATCTGTTAATAACTGATTGTTTGCCAAAAATTCTATAATAAACAGCTTGCGATGACGGATTCTCTCTTCTAACTCGGAGAGCTTCTCTTCATAAAACTTATTCAAGCTTCATCTTCAATTAGCTTTAATAATCATTGACGCATCAACTTCATCAGTTGGTCTCGTGACTCGAGCACCTGGGTAGCTTCAGAGATAATAGCTGTATCAACATCTATAGTTGTTCCTGCAATAAAATATTGCACAAAGAGCTCAACCTGGTGAGCCTCCAATGTATTCTCAGCTTGCTCTTCCCACACTCTAATGAGTATACAAGTATAAACTACATCTCCTTGAACCTCCGACTAGTATATGAGGTTAAACTGATTCCCGAAACACTGATAAGTATACAAGTATAAACTAATTCTACACGCTCCAACCCGTTAAGAGCTTAAACTGTATAGACTCCAGTTAACGTATGAGTATAAACTGTGTTTATGCCACAACAGAGGTAAACGCTGGTCAATGCATCAACAATTTTACCGAAATAAGGCTCAGGATAATCTCAGTTCCAAATTACCCTTGGGAGTTCAATCGTAATTCAGATACAAACTCCCAACGAAGACGGCCAGTTCAACGTCGATTCAATGATACGAGCTAATTTAGAAATTAACACACTAATTTTTAGTTCAATATTTTAACAACAGTCAGACGATAAACGCAGCACCAGAAGAATTTTATACTATTCGACAAAAATACTGAATAGGATAAAAGTTGAAGAAGTCAAAGAATTGAAGGCTGGGTCTATCTTATCCAAAATATTCTAGAATCCTTTATAAAAGAATAAGACTGAAATACTTTAGAGGGGGTATCTGTAGGCATAAAAAAATTACCTATAGATTGCAAAGAAGCTCAAAACTGACAAAAACACTGATATCTCACAAACTAGAGGGAATTGGGCAAAACATACAGTGGCAAACCGAACATTGGTCAGTTTAGTTGGCCCCGTCTCGTTGAGATAGGCGATTTTTATATATAATTCGTCCAATTCCGACTTACGGCTTGAAAAGTATGACCAATTCTTCGCAGCATATTCTGAAGTTTGCCTGAACTGATGGAACCTCGCTAGAACTATTGGACTAAGCCTATAGGTTCCTGGGACACAGCTCGAGATGAAGCGAAGGTGATGAATGTCATCGTCTAAGTCAAAGAGGATCATCCGATGACGTAGAGAAGCTAACGAGCGCACAAAACAAGTTAGCGAAGCGTACGAGTCAACGAAACGATAAAGTGCGTAATACGGCGGAACAAGACAAGTCCGGAGAAGCCCCTGGTAGCCGAGACATCTCAAAGTGGCTTGGCTAAGGCCAGGGCCGAGCCACCTCAAGGTGGCTCGCACTCAGAAGTTCCTGAAACACGTTTTTGACAGTTTTTTCAAGATTTGATCATTCTACTACGTCACTAACTACATTAGGATCATCTCTGAATATGGTTAAGTAGTTATTAACTGAGGATAATGTCAAATCATCAATTTCTATGTTAAAATGCTGCATCCGGAGCCTATAAATACAAGCCTAGGGCCCCTACACACAGCGGAACAGAAATTTGAGCAAGGAGGTGAGGTATTGTCGAATTGGAGAGTAGACCCATGAATTTCAGAGAGAGGCTAACAGATCTTGGCGAACTCCAGCATAAAGAGGGAGCTTTTTGAGAGATCTGAAGCCCGTTCCCACCATCCCTTGAGATCAAAATTCATTTTGATCTTAAGAAGAGTATAATCTTACTTTGTTGGGGTTATCTACTTTTGTTCTTGTCTCCTTTGTGAAACGCGATCAACCAGATCTGATACTCGATGGTCCATGAACTAACGCGTCCCCAACACAGGTAAAGATCCCACGCAAGCAGCGATCGATAAATGATCCTATGTGGATTTCTTGGAGATTTCTGTTTATTTTTTTTGTGTTGAGAAGACTTATAAAAAGGTTAACTCTTTTGAATTATGTATTCGATAAACGAGTTGTAATAGATTCTCAAATGAAATCAATTTCTGACGCAAACATTAAGTCGTTGATCATTGAATTTGACCATGCAAAGTTTGAGGAATTCATTTCCACTAACAAATCATCCATGGCCACTACTATGAGCTGCTTCATGATTTACCATAATAGGAAGATGGGGTCGACCTGGCTCTCGCCCTTAGTAAGGTGACCTTTGCTGACAACAATATTGGCTTCACTGGAAGCCAAACTGACTTCGCCCAGATTGAAGAAACATACATTCATACATCTCTTGATTTGGACTCTAGTCCACAATCGCTCTAGGGGTTCACTTTAAAGCAACTTTTGATGCTCATTGTGCTTCTTTAACAGAAGCAAGGAATGAGGTTATATTCCATCCAAAATCCTATAAAGGAAACCTATCACCTATGGTAATTCTTCATCTAAGTCACAAGCTCCAACTTATGATAAGGGCTCAATTGATCATGTCAGTCATCGGTCAAAATAACGTTATCATAGACGAAGTTCCTTAAGAAGTCTAAGGAGACATAATTTCTCTCAAGAAGAACAATCATCATCCAAGTAAAACCAAAACTCCTTAAGATCTAAAAGAGCTCCTTTCTCTAAAAAGGACAAACTAATGTTATCATTACGTTACCCTAAAACAAATTGTCATGATAATTCAAATGAATTGCCAATACAAATCCTTAGTATTTATCTGTCTTATATCCTTAGTATTTATCTGTCTTATCCTAGCTTCAGACCCTTCAGGTAAAGAATAAAAAGTGACAATGCTCCCGAAGGAACAGAAGCAATCCCCAAGATTTCATGGTCAACATGACCACTATAACTAGGGAAGAAGATGATGAAGATGATATCAAGAGTACTTTCGGTCCAAAATATTTACCTAGTATTAGAAGCTTGCTTCTAGAGACTAATAGTTTATATCACCAAATAAGGTCAAGGAAAGGGGAAGCAATCCCATTTGATTATTCTCTCCTAAGGATGCACGCTCTACAAGTATCCTCACAAATAGACCAACTTCCGCTAATAATATTTATTCTACCACAGCATCAAATGCAACCCCTAGCTCAAGTCAATAGTGGGGGTAGATTTTAGATATGCTGGATGTAGAGGTTCATAACTATCTTGTTCAACATATCGAGGCTTAGAGAAAAGTAGTTGATGAGTTTTTGAGTGATTCGAGGCAATGCTCCAATGACATGTGATCGCTTCTCAATAGTCTCATCCAAGTTCTCAAAAGGAAAGCAACCAGCTCCTGACGCCCTCCTGAAAAGGAGCCATTGCATCAAGAAGACATCCACTTCGCTCACTTAGAGTCCCAAACATTAGCCCTACCAAAGGTGAAACATGAATCTAAGCTTCTTGAATATCTTTAGAACTAGCTTAACGTTCTTACACAACAATGTGAGTTGAAGAAGGTTTGGATCACCCCTCCTATCCTACTGAATGAGATTATGTCCCCTATCCGATGAAGTTCAAGCTATCAATGTTGCACACATCGGATGGAAAATGGTCTCCCAACCAATATATCTACTACTTTTATTAGCAAACATTAAATTTAGTGGAACCTAATCCCATCAAGGTGGGGCTCTTCATTGGCACTCTTCAAGGGGTAGGTTTTGACTGGTTCTAGAACATGGTCGAAGGGTCAATGGAGTCTGGGTTAACTTGTAGTCCTAATTCTCATCTCCATTCCATAAGTAGAAGTCTGATTTGACCATGTCTAAGCTCCTCTCAAAGAAGTAAAGAGGTGATGATTCAGTTAGAGATTGTATCGAATGACTCTACAATTTAAGGTTACAATGTCAAGATATACCATTTTCAATACTACTCTATGTTAGGTCTCATGTTTATGCGTCTACCATCGAATCTGGTTTTGATGATTAACAAACAATTCTCAATATCGTTTGTCAAGTGTTTGTATTTGATTGTTTGGTATCCTACACAAAGATCCTCCATCGTAGGTTGGTTGAAATTGCCCGTCAACGACGATATTTTGAAGGTTGGCGGAAATCAGAATGAAGCATGATGCAATTCAAGTCCAAGACACATTATTGCTTCATCCAAACTATGAAGAGGAGGTTCGCCCAAGATAAAGTGTCACGAGATTATTTAGCTTGATTATAATAATTTAGGTGGTTATACTTTATGTGTTTATACTTAAAGCTCAAGTTATTCATATACACACACATATTGTTTCACATTTTGTGTTTTTTTATTATAGACTAAATAACATTGTTTTACATCTTTTCTAAAATCCATCAATCAATTTAAAAGTATTTCAAAACTTGTCTCAATAGATTTCATCAAAAATCAAGCGCTTCATGATTTTGTATTTTTTACCGTTTTTGCAAAACAGTGAGTTTTCATAAATGGGAAATGCTATTTTAGAAATTTCTTCTCTAACATGTTTATTTTCACATATATAAACATTTTCCTAAGTTTTATAATTTTTGGAGTTGATTTACTATTTTTAATTGAATTTAGAAAATCAAGCTTTGAGCAAAAAATTAAGTATTTGTAGCATCAGTCATCGGTCGACCGAGAACATTGCACTAATCGACCGATGTTCCTTCATCAGTTGACTTACCAGTGCCGTTTTCTCAACGTCTATTTTTTAGTCAAATTCAGTCGACCGATGTAGCTACATTAGTTGACCGATCATCTTTTGTTAGTCGACTGATTTTTCTCATCAGTCGACCGAACGACTATATTTTGGCTATAACAGCTAGTTTTGACTGGTTTGTTTTGAGAGGCTACATATAGGCCTTAAGACTTAATTTTTCAAGAATAGTTTTTACAATAGTTTCAAGAGTGTTTACACCAGTTTATTTCTAAGTTTTGGTGTGTTTATTTGGTATCGATATCAGATTAGATTAGCAATTATCCTATTCACCCTCCTCTAGGGTACTTTCAAAACTTTCACCCTTGATGACATACTCATATAGGATAATCATCATGGTCGATACTTTTACTATGCAGGATACTTTGGATCAACCAAAGTCAAGGAAATTCAGATCGATCCAGGATTCGCTTTAACCATTATCCCTCGAAGGCTCCTTAGCTTCTTAGGTATCCTACTCTACAAATTCTCAAGTGTGACCACCACTATCTTTAGATTCAATCTAGTAGTAATCGATCATTGGGAAAGATTCGGCTTAAATATCAAATTGACGATTTAAAGACAAAGGTGACTTGCTATGTCATTAACTTGGAAACAACCTATAACTTGCTTCTAGGATGACCATGGATCCATTCTAATGTGATCGTTCCATTAACACTACATCATTGCTTCAATTATGTCAAAGAGCAAGGGGTACTCAAGAAGGTCTATGCTAAGAAGTGCCTTTTTAAAGGAGTGGAGAACTACTTCACTAGTCTCTCCTTTATGAATAAAAACATACAATTGAGGTAGTCATTCTTGATAATTTATATAGTGGCATTAAGGCAAATAGTGAACCTAATCAAAAAGATGATCCTATATGGGAAATGGAACCTCTCGTATAGACCTGTTTACTGAAAATTCGTGTGACAAGTTTTTCAATAATAACATAGATTTTGCTTATGACTATTCCTCTGGCTCTGAGTATGAAAACATAGTAGCCGATTTTATTTTCAAGGATAGCTTTAGAACTGACTTTGTATATGCCCATTAATGAGTCTTAATCGACTCATCAATAGCTGGGTAGCTCAAAAGGTGCCACCTTCATTGTTCAAGCCAAAAGAAGAACTTAAGAAGCTATCATCTTCTAGAAAGTTGAATCATAACCATATCCTCTAGTCTCAGAATATCAGAATGAAGTCATTGCACATTTTCAGTCAAGATCTGATCAAGCTTTATTCACTACCAAATCGAGCTTAACGAAGATCTATAGCTTGGGTATATTAGTTTAGGTTTATACTTTGTGTGTTGATACTTGAGCTCATACTATACACACACATTCCTTTCATTTTCATTATTTTTATTTTCAAGTTTAAATAGTATAAATATGAAACTAATAGTTATATACATGTACACATATACTAGTTTCCTATTTATCGATTTTGTTTTGAAATAATGTGTTTAGCAACATAAATATGAAACAAATGGATATAGTTATATTTAAACAAATTGTTTCATGTTTATACATGCTTACAATGATTTCATCAATATCAAGCTTTAACAATTCAATGAAATCATGTTTTCTATTTTTTAGAGTTCATGTTTTTGTAAATTTGCAAAATAACATGTTTATGGATTAAAGACTTGTTTACACTATTGTATATCTTTTATTTAGTCTATAAATCCATACAAGAGGTTTCAACACTTTGGTTTAAGTTAAAATATCAAAAACAAGTATTTTGACATTTTGTATTTTGACCTAGTTTGAAAAATACCTAGTTTTCACTATTGGAAAGTGGAATTTGAAAAATTCTTCTTGTAACATGCTCATTATAATGTTTATAACCATTTTCTAAAGTTTTATATTTTTTAGAATTTATTTAATATTTTTAAACCTAGTTTATAAACATTCTAAGAGTTGACCCATACAGACATCAGTCAATTCTTGTCTGTCATAAGTCGACTGACAATAGAGCCGTTGCACAATAACGACTAGTTTCTAGATTTTGTGTTTTTAGTATTTTTATGGGTTCTTTCAGTTTCTTGGGCTGGTTTCTTCCATCCTATATTTACCCCTTTGCCATAACTATTTCCTACTACAAAAAGAGTTTTTAAATAAGTTTAAAGGGTGTTTACAGTTTGTTTAAGTATGTTTTATAAAAGTTTATGTGAAGAGGTTTTCACAAGAGGAAGAAGAGATCATCATTTCGTGTTTGAGCTTTCATCTCATCTCTTTCACTCTTGTTATCATAGGAGAAGTTTTCTAAATTCAATATCTAGCTATTTATACGTTTGATTATCATTTCCATAAGCTAGACTTTAATTGAGTTTATATTTGATTTTACTCTTTGTTTACACACACAACCTATTGAGTTTTTAGTATTTTATACATTGTATTATTTAGGTTGTGGTGAGTGTTACTTAGAGTGTGGGCTTACATTGAGTTCTCATCCATTATAGAGAACAAACAATTTGTATTTGTGCTTTATGGTAAGATACACATTGTAATACACTTGTACACCGAGAGAAATGACATCTGTAGTAAAACCCAAGGAGAGGTTATAAAATCCGAGCACTTGAGGAAGGCGACACGGGCTAAGCCAACACTTAGAGTGTATAAAGTGTGATTACAAGAGTGTGAGTTGTGAAAGTTTTTGGTGAGCTAGAAAACCGAGATTGTGAGGTATAAAAACGTTTTGGGTGAACGTTGAAAACCTGTTTTGATAGTGGATTCTCCCCAGGAGTGGGGAGCGGAGAGGTAGGTCGGAAGGACTGAACTCCCTGATCATCTTTGTGCATTTGTGTTGATTATTTGCTCACCATCTCATTTGCATTTTAGTTTATGTTTGTATCGCCCTTTGTATATATTGCATATTCTTGCTCATAATTAGTTGTATATCACACTTGCAAGAATAAGTTGTGAATAAGTTTTAAATTGGCATTAAATTGAATTAGATTAGCACATTACCATATTCAACCCCCTCTAGGGTAATTTTATTTTGTTATCAGAGCAATTTCAGTTGAAGCAACTCCTAAACTTTCACATTATAATAAGCAATCCTATCACATACTGAAAAAAATGGGTTATAATTTTTCCCTAAAGTAAGGGCTGAATTATGACAAAGGACTACATGTTCCATTAATCCCCTTTGTATCAAAAGGAAAAAGCAATGATTATTTCAATTGAACTAGCTATAGGCTCGGAGATATCTCCCTGGAATTCGACAATTAACCAAAGCTTGAGAATCTTCCAAGCCATTCTTTAGACACATCTAATTGGGATTTCACATTTGCATCAATACCATGTGAATTCATGGTTAATATGGATTCATGAGCCATATCGAGGAACTTAATGATCTAGATATATTTGATGATCTGAAGAATGATCACTAAGCAAATTATCTTGGGGAACATTGGGAATTGTGTTTTGGACCTCATGAACTGCCCATTAAATATGATGTGATCCAAATCAATATGGGAAATAAAGCCAACCCCAAACGTATCTTCATTAGTAAGAGTTTATCGCTCACTGAAAAAGAAGAACTAATGTCTCTTATTCAAGAGTACATTGATATCTTCACCTTGAGCTACGAAGACATGCCTAGACTAGATCTGAACATGGCCATGCATCGCCTTAATATCGTCCCCAGTTTCAAGCCGGTTAAGCAACAACAACAATGTTTTCATCCCGAGTTGCTGGAATAGATCAATTTATAAGTCCACTAGCTCATTAGGTGTAGATTTATCTGTGAAGAATACCATCTAGATTAGTTAGCTACTATAATTGCCATGACAAAGAAAAATGGTAAGATTAGAATCTCCATCGATTTCAGAGATCTCAATCTGGCTTGTTCCAAAGATGAGTTCCCTCTCACAATCATGAATGTTATGGTTGAAAATATGTATGTGTTTGAGAGGATGTCATTCTTGGATGGTTTTTTCTGGGTACAATCAAATCAAGATGCATGCAGATGATAAAAAGTATACAGCCTTTAGAAGACCATTAGGAGTGTACTGTTATACAGTAATGCCCTTCTATCTGAAGAACACTGGGGTTACCTACCAATGTGTGATGAACACAACCTTTCATTGAGCATATTCATAAGATAGTGGAGCGCTACATCAATGACTTTGCAATCAAAAGTCAACAGAAAGTAGATCAAAAGTCAACACAAAGAAGATCAACTCGAGATGAAACCAACTAAGTCTTTATTGGGGGTACCATTATGCAAATTCCTTGGATTTATCGTTACATCTAAAGGGATACATGTCAACCTAGAGAAGTCAAAACCATCCAAATCATGCCACCTCCAAGAGATCTAAAGAAACTTAGAGGCTTACAAGGGTGTTTAGACTATATCTGTAGATTCATAGCGAATCTATTTGAAAATTACCAACCACTCCAAAGGCAGATGAAAAAGGGCATTTCCTTTATTTGAATATTATTGCTCATTGTGCATCATATCAAGTCTCTTTATCACACAAACACACACATGCACCTATTGTTCATCATAAGCATGTTGATGTGTTTTAGTGTGAATTTTGTGGTAGGTTTAGTCATTTAGCAAAAAAATTTTTTGATTTGCAAAAAACATCAAAATCACAAAATATTTTAAAAAGACCAACTTTGATTGAAAATATTTCTCGTGCACAACTAAATGGTCAACAAAAATAAGTGCATCCATTCTATTGCACTTACTAAAATAGGATGGTTCATTTATGTAATTATTGTTATGACTGTACATGTGCACTAAATGCACCCAAATGGGGTAATAACCCAATGATTGGATTATATAGATAAGGGTCATATCCCTAAACTCTCTGGCACCAACAGTGTTTGGGTGTCTAAACATGTTTGAATTTTAAAATTAAGTTTTTTAGCGTTTTTGTTTTCTTGTTTTTTTTTAAAAAAAAGTGATATTTGTTTAGATTTCGTAAACACATTGCGAATAAATGTATAAAACTTTTAAAAGAAGATATTTTTAGTATTATATCTAGAGGAGATCTTGGTGTATATATATTTACTTTGGATATAACATAAATTATGCATTAAGTTTTGGTTTATGTTTGAATAAATATGTTTTTTATGTCATCAGTCGACTGACTACTTAAATCAGTAGACCGATGTCTGATACTCAGTCTACCGATCACAAAATCAGTCGACTGACAGTGAGTTTTTGTTGTAGTTCATATCGGATTTTTGTCTTCAAACCCAACCCATTATATGCCTGTTTGCATCATCTTTTAATCCTACCTATTGATTTCTTTTTGGAACAAAACCTAGCCATCGGAAATAAGGCACACAACATTTACAACTTTTAGAATAAAACTCTCAAATGTCTAAACAAAAGTCTACAGTGGAGCTCAAAAAAAATATAACTAAATAGACAGCTAAAACTAAAATGCATCGCCATCAACCTTCGACTCTCCGGGCTCCTGGCTCGTTACCTGAAAAGGGAACGGACAACGAGCATCAAAGTACTAGCGAGCAACATCATAACCAAACCCAAGGGAAAGGGCTCGTTATATACAGAAAATACAATTAATACATATATATATATATATGAAATCACTGATCCTATTTAGGTCATTACAACGTGAGCATAAGTACTATCGTAGCTGAAATAATCTAAACAAAAATGAAAACCCTCTATGATCATACCCTTGTACCTCACAATTGCGTAATTTACCTCGTATATAACAGAGATTTTACGTAATTTAGGAAATATTAACACAGCAATAGTACGTCACAAATACTCAAACACAGGAAACCCCTCAATGTGTATAACCCATGTATCTCCAAAATTGAAATTCCCTAAATACTTAACCCAAAATATAATCGCAACCCACAATAATACGAAATAAGACAAACTCATCATCAGAACTTCAAATTACGGTGTCATGCTCACTACACTCATCAATAAGCTTTTCATTTCTAGTTCATACATGTATCACGTCATTCCAACTCAAGTCTAAACGATGTCCAACCACATGACACACAAAGGTAAGAGTCCAACA
>NC_033801.1:69998383-70048957 GCF_001876935.1 Asparagus officinalis | reverse complement strand
CAGTAAACATGCCCAAACAGTTTCGGTTAAAACGAAACAACTCAAACAGATCCAAAATGAGGAAAAACTGAAAATTTCCTCGTCAGTCGACTCATGAGTCGACTGAGATCATCAGTCGACTCATTAGTCAACCTGACAGACATAAAATAAGAAAACAAAAAATTTCTCGTAAGTCGACTCATTGGTCGACTCATCAGTCGACTCATCAGTCGACTCATTGGTCGACTGAGCAGAAAATGCCCAGTTTTGGTGCATACGATGGTTATCTGCAAAAACGTTAAACTAAAGTTCTTTTTCATCATGTCAAGCAACATATTTATGTTTCTAACCCAGGTGTATCAACATAAACGAGAGATTTGCAAGTAATATCTTACATTAAAACCCTAAACATATTTATACATGTTTAAAAACGTATTAAAAATAGTAAATCACATTAAAACTCATGTTTAAACAAATTCCAGATCTGGATCTATATTATAAAACGTTGGTGAGCTTTTATTAACCAAAACATTTGACTTCTCGCATCATACGCTATAGAGATATACTTTTATACGCAAAATAATAATTTAGGCTCAATAAATCCGAAATAAAACCAAATAAAACTATACAAACAGTGGGTATAGGGCTGGACGAGATGTTACTCGCCTTTGATATGCTGTTGGATCTCCAGAAACGAGAGAGAACAAATCCCCCTTTGCTGAAATGCCTAAAACTGCTGAAAAACTCCCCGAAATCCCTCAAACATGCCGCCGAAAACTGGATCTAGGGTTAGAGAGAGGGAGAGGGGGCTAGGGTTCTGAAAACTGATGGAAAAGGGTTGGTTTCGAGTAAAAGGAATTATATAATACGGTTAAAACCCGAACAAAACTAAACCAAACCCACAACTAAAAATAAAACCCGAAATCAGCCCGTTAGTCGACTCATAGGTCGACTCATCAGTCGACTTATTGGTCGACTCATAAGTCAGCTCATAAGTCGACTGAGCAGATATTTTCCAGATCCGTTGATGTTTTTGCTAATTTTCCAAAACCAATGCACAAAACTCTATAAAAATACACTCATACATATCTGATAACTTGTTATCCAGTATATCAATAACCTCAAGTCATTTACCACAATAGAAATATTTATCCCCAATAATTCAAATATACTTCTAATAAAAAAATACGGGGTTTTACACATACTTCTTTGAGAAAGTCGGGTTGCATGATCTATTTACTCATATAAATCAAGTTCCATGTTATCCAAATCTCGTTTATTTATTTTACACTAATATGCAACTTGATAAAACTGATGATGACACCGACATTTTTAAGTCCTATGTTAAGAATTGTCATATAAATTTCTCTTTTGATGAATTAGCTGAAATTCTTAACATTCCTACTAGAGTTTCTTTACTTGAAGACTTAGATCTTGATGACCCTTCTACTAATTCTCAGATATATCTTCCAGGCAAGAAATACCCTATGTCTAACAGCTTCATCACTCCTACTGCCAAACTTATTGCTAGAATCATTACTTACAACATAATTCCTAAAACTAAGAGTTATGATCAATTTTCTCATGATTTGATGTTTGTTGTATATGCAATTTTTGGCAATATTGATGTTCAGTGGAGTAAAGTCATCTTTGATGGTATTGCTTATAATCACACTAAGTTTCTTACTTTTAGGGCTCTTCTCTCTCGTGTTTTCAGACATTTAACATCGATCTTTTCGATGAGCTTGCTATCGTGCGTATTCATGAATATTTTGATCGGACAAGTCTTACTAGGATGAGGCTTCTAGATCCTCCACCTTTCGTTTCTCAAACTTCTGTGTCTCCTCCTGTTGCTGAATCTTCTTCTCATCTCTCTAGCTCTAGGACTCATTCTCATCCTCCTCGTGATTCTAGTTCCAATCCTTCTAGTATCCCTTTCACTTTAAACTATTTGGTTGATAGGATTGAGAGCATTGAAAATAAGAAGGATGAGATGATGAATAGACAAGAAGAAATGATGAGGGTTCAACAACAATTGATGAACATGTTCATGAATCAGTATCCTAAGCAGAGGCCCCCATCCCCAGAAGCTGGACCATCCCATTCATGAAGACAAATCTCTCAATTTTTTGGACTCTTGCATTTGGTTGAAAACTTAGTATTAACGTTTGGTTTGTTTGAAAACTATGTGTTTGACTTTTGGGTTTTTCTAAAACAATGTTTTGCCTTTTGGTTTATGTATTTCGATTTATCTTTGTGTTGTAGGTTGCATAATCTAATTTCATTTTCGTATGTACTTGAAATCCTTGTAAACACTTTATGGTGATATATACCTTAAGTGTGATTTTAGTTTAGTATGTGTTTTGCTCATATCGTTGTGTATTGTGATTAGCATGGTGATATATATTTGTATATGTTTGCCTATGTATTTCATTTGATATATGCTCTATGGCTTTTTGATAAGGGGAGTTTTTTCCCTATCTGTTTATACTCACCGTGCTTATATGTAAGGGGAGCTTTTGCTCTCTTTCTTCTTATTGTTTTCCACCATTTTGATGTTGACAAAGAGGGAGAAATAAGTGTATTGTGAGTATCTCATTTTCTTTTGCTTACTATTATTATCATGCATGAAGATTATAAATTGTATATTCATTTGGTATCAAGCATGATTTTCTATCCTCATTGTGTAAATTGTTTGTCATCATCAAAAAGGGAGAGATTGTTAGGTCTTATATTTACGAGCCTATTGTCTAATCTAGTTTTTAAGATTAACAAATTCCGAATATTGTTTTTCCAGTATTTGTATTTGGTTGTTAGGTATCCTATACAAACATCCTCTGGTTGGAGGTTGGATGGACTTGAGCTTTAACGATGATATTTATAAAGGTTGGAGGAAATTGGAATGAAGCGCGATGCTATTTACGTTAAAGACACACTATTGCTTCATTCGTGCTACCAAGATCAAGATTAATGAAGGTTATTTGCTTGGGTATAGTATTTTTAGGTTTTTACTTTATGTGTTTATACTTAAAGCTCAATCCATAAATGTACACATTATTTCGGTTTAATGTATTATATATTTATATGGGAATATATCAAGTTTTTGGATTATTGACTTAATAATACTGTTTTATGTCTTTTCTAAAGTCTATTAATCCATATAAAAGTATCTCAAAACTTGTTTGATATAGTTTTATCAAAATCAAATGTTCAACAAACTCGTATTTTTAACCATTTTGCAAAATATTAATTTTTCATAAATGGGTAATGATATTTTAGAAATTACTCTTCAAACATATTCATTTTCATATGTATAAACATTTCCGTAATTTTTACTATTTTTTTGAGTTGTTTTACTATATTAAATCAAATTTAGAAAATCAACTTTTCAACAAATTTAAGTATTTGCTGTATCAGTTTTTCATTCGACCGAATGCTTGGATTAGTCCACTGAATAGTTTTTTAGTCGACCGATAAAACGTTTTAGTCAACTTGCCTGTAGCTGTTTTTACAACATTAGTTTTGTCATTAGATCAGTCGACCGACCAAAAGAGTCAATCAAATGAATAGTACTTTTAGTCGATTGATTTTAGTTTTTAGTTGACCGAGTCATGACTATCTATTTTCTTTATAGTAACGGCTAGTTTATCAGTCGACCGATATATTCAACTAGTCGACTGATCATGTCTTTTTTCTGTAACGACTAGTTTTTTGTTTGATCTATTTTGAGAGGCTATAAATAGCCCTCAAGACTTATTTTTCAACCTAGTAAAATAAGAAAAGTTTCACCAGTTTGTTTCAAAGTTTTTAAAAGATCAAGTGTGTTTGTTTATGTGAAAAGAGTTTCACAAAGAAAAATAATCTCGATTTTATTTTTGAGGCGCTCAAATCTCTATCTCTCCTTTCTTTGGATAAGTTTTCTAAATCCTTCTTTTACTAATTTATATTTTGATTCTCATATATATATATATCAGATTTAATTGTGTTTATATCTGTTTTACTCATTTTTTACACACACAACCTCTTGAGCTTTAGTATTTCACATATCAAGTAAAATTGGGTTATGAGAGTGATTCTTTGAGAGAACATATATTTTCATTCTCATCTAGTTAGAGAACAAAATTCTTTATCCGCACTTATTGTTGAATACGTTGTAATATACAAGAACCCTTAGAGGAGTGGTTAGGAAAGATCAAGGTTAATTCCAATAGGTGTGGGTTGGTTGTAAAGCCTAGGGAGAGGTTGTAAATCCAAACACTTGAGAAAGTTAACACGGATAGTCCAACACTTAGAAGAGTATGGCTTATGCGATTGACATAGCGTGCATTGTAAAAGTTATCCGTGATCTTTTAAACTGTTTGTGTATATTTTAAGATATAGTGGAGATCTCCTCGAGCTGAGGAGCGGAGACGTAGCTCGAGCGTTGACTGAACTCCGTGATCATATATTGTGTCTGCGATTGTAATTGGTGTAGTATAATTCTTTGCATTTTGTGCTTGTATTTATATCGCCTATTGTATCATTGTTTATCCTTTCACATCTCCTTGTATATCATATTACTAGGATATCACTTTATAATTTTTAATTTGGCATCAAAATCGGATTAGATTAGCAATGATCTTATTCACTTCCCCTCTAGGGTACTCTCAGTTAGAAGACTTGAAATTCAACTAACTATTGAGCCCTGCATATAAGCAAAGCTCATTAGTCTCACTTAGGCAAAGCTCTCTAATTAGCAAAGTTCACCCAACACTAAGCTAAAAAAATTGATCAAGTATCACAAGCCTAAGCAAAGCTTGCTTCAATAGTGATGAATCTTAGTACAATGACAAGACTCACCTAGAAAACCAAATGGGCTAGTAGAACAAACCTAACTTAAGGGAATTTTGCACAAAAGCTACACGGGCCAAAACAATGAACTCATTTAAGCAAAGTTTGCCTAGAAGCCTAATAGGCTAAAATAGCAAACCTCACCTGAAGAGTGAAGTTTGCCATAACAAGTATTATTAATGGTGATTATCAAAGCATTAGCATCGCCAACGAAGCCATGAATCATGACTAGAAATTGTCAGCTAAGCGTCAGCTAAGCGTCGCCATTAACAACGAAGCTACCTCGAGTGCTTTGAACTTTGTTCAAGCTGAAGGGTGCTGTTTTAGCAACCGATAGCCTAACCATTAATAGCTAGGCTAAAAAAGATGAGTCTTTGAAAGTTTAATTGACACTATCTATATTTGCGATGGTGTAGTCGTGGGTTTCAGCCAATCATATCTGTTAGCGACATACCTCCTCTTGATGAGTTGATGACGAGGAGCCATTAGGATTGGAAGGGTCCAAAGAGGTTTTAAAAAAAACTTGAAGAATTTGAGGGTTTAGGGTTTTGGAGGCAAAGTGAAAAAAAGAAGATGAATAATCTATTTATAGTCTTTTAGCGAGGTTCGCTGGGAGACCTCAGTCGAACTTTAGTCGAGATCTCGCTTTGAACTTTGTCTAAATAATTCACCCCAAGATTCACACCAAGAGAGATCTTCACCCTAATCTAATTCATGAAAATTGACGATTTAAAATTTCAAATTACTTGAGTGAGCTTCGCTGACTGACTTAATGAGGTATGTCCAAATGATGAATAAATTTCACCAATCGACTCAATGAACTTTGTTCAAGACTCTAAATTGAGTGAATCTCACCCAATTTATAAGAGGCTTTACTTGGTGAATTCATCCAATGATTCTTACCTACAGATGAGGTTTGAGCTCTACCCCCAAACACAAGAGGCAAAATCATGCAAGGATCAAACACATAAAAGGAAACAGTTTTCAAAAAAGTGTTATTCTTGCATTGATCATAAATTCTTCTAAAAGAAAAATAGGTTCCTGTTCCTTCGAACTTGTGATTGTTAAGGAATAGAAAGGAGACACATAAATAAGGTTATACATTATGTTTAACAAAGTCAGACGATGTCTAGGTATAGTCTAAGCCCTCACTTGTGGAACCTAATCACTCTCTGAGTCCTTACTTGTGAAACTCCAAGGGTCCTTCTTCAGACTCCATCAAAGCCTCCAAATGGTCCTATGTAAATCATGATTTTCAAATCTTCACATGTCCCTATCATGGTTTAGCTCCTACCATGCCTCTGACTTCTTCTCAAGAACTTCCTGGAGTCAAGCATTCTTGGCCAAAAGCAAGTCTACCAATTGGTAGAGAATTTAGATCTCCTCCACAGAAGCAAGTCTACCAATTGGCAGGGAATCTAGGTCTCCTCCGTAGAACCGCTATCTACATGCACTAATTTTTGTCCAAGGCTTCTTGATCTTAGATTCTCTATCAAGAAGCAACTTTGGTCAAAAAGGAGCATGCTTAGATGGGAGAAGTTGTAGATGGAAGAGATTGAAAATGGAAGATGCTATTTATAAGCCTTTCAAACCAGCCATCCCAAAACAAAATTTACTCCATATTAGAAGTGATTAGACAGCTCAAAGAGGCTAAATGATAGCCTAAAGAGTAGCCTGTTCAGTGAATCTCACCCGAATTTCGATCTTCAAGAGAGACCTCAACCGCAAATCAGGCTTGTATCTAATAACAATAGTCTTGGTGATACTCACCAATTGGCAAACTTCCCTCGAACACTTAAAATTTAGCAAATCTCACCAAAATCCATGGCTGATGAACATTGCTCAATATAAGTTGTTCCCTGAACCTCACTTCAATTTAGAGTAGAATGAATTTCATTCCACATATAGAATTGGACTTTTTTTTAAAACGGCATGAAAGTACTACTGGGTATCCAACTAAGATGAATTGAAGCCATATTTAAGAGTATACCTCTGGTAGCCAAGTAGTCAAATGGAGACAAATTCAACCCCAAGCAAGACAACTCAAGCTACATGTAAAACCCCGAAAATTTGAAAATTATATATAAAATAATAATAAATATGTTATTTGGTGAAAATATAACATATTTTTATGTTTTAGTATGGTAGGAATTGATTTGAGATCAATTCAATGTATATTTATGAATATATGAGTGCAAATGCACAAAACATGCACGAAGAGAAATCTAGAAAAATGACTAGTTAAGAGTTTCTATGTTTTACATACTGATGCAGTTTGAATCTAGAAACACTCAAAAGACTAAAGTTGTAGGTCTCTTTAACAGATTTCTAAAAAATCTTAAATCACCTCATTCCGAGGTTGGATGAGAAAGTTACATCCAACACACCGAAAGTTATTTTCCTAGTCAGACTAGGTTTCCTGGTTCGGGTCAAACAGGTTTATTTTAGGTTTACATATATATATACATGTGTTTTCATAAAAATTAGCATCTTTTCATCAGAGTTTTAAACCCTAGCACCCCTTATTCCTCTCTCTTAAAACCTAGCCCTAAAGTTGAGATTTTGGGAGCGTCTTGTGAGGCGAGAAGCGAGGAAAAGGCGAGATCTACGACGTTTGGTGGCGATAAGTCATTTCACATCAGTTTCAGAGGCTTGCACAAGTGATAAGGCAAAATCATCTACATCCAAACTCATCCCCATAGTGTTTAATGATTATAAAAGTGTTTAATCAATATTTTTATGCTTAAGGCTTAACCTAATATGAAAAATATGAGATTTTTATGATAAATCTTAACCCAATGCTAGATCATTAGCTTTTCCTAATTGTTTATAATAGTAATGTGATCATGATCATTAGGGGTGATTAAATTTTTATTTTTTTAGACTTGATAATTATGTTTAACTCGTGTGTTAACCCTAATTTGTTGTCTAATTAAATTATAAAATGTTTAGTTTTTGTTTTCATCATAGATTGCACAAAACTGCTGCACATGTATATTATTTTTAACTGAAAATTTGAGATATCATATAAACTCCAAACTGAATAAAGCCAGTGTCAAATGAAAACTATGTGAACCTATTTTCTAAAACAGAAAACCATTTTAAGAAAGAATTTTTATAGAGAAAATTATACTCAATTTACTAATGATATGTTCTGCATAAAACTGCAGATATGCTGATTTAAAATAATTAATATATTATGCAAAGATTTCTTTGAGTTTTCATGTTAATTAATCATGCTTAAACCCTAGGTTTATGATACCTAAGTGAGATAATATAAACATGTTTAAATAAAATTTACCTCTATTCATGAGTAGTTTTTATCATGTGTTGGTAATCACTTTATTTACATATGAGATAATTGAAGAAATTATTTAATTAGGATGTTAAACCCTAATTTGGAAGATATAATAATTTAGTTTGATGATTCAGATAATTGCTATTGCATATGCCAAGTATAAAATCTCGTTTTAACGTCATGATATATATAATTAACATAAGCACTGTTACACGTGCTTTCTTACACACAGAACTGTCTCATCAGCTGATGATTCGAATGTAGTCGGCTACTCGTGCCGAGTTGAGTATAACAGAAACTGTGTGTTTATAGAGTAGTTAACTAATGTTCTTAATAGTTGACTACTGATACTGATATATGTTATTATAGAGTCTGGATGGACTCAGTGTAGCCGACTACTGAGGCTGTTGCCTAAATATTTATTTTGCATTTGTTTGAAATATGTTTACGGGTTTCGAGCCGTACCTCTTTATATGTAAATTTATGAATAGTGTAGTAGCACACACATGGGTATGCTGAAAGGAATTATGATGGGTTTTGACCTAATTAATTTGAGAAAGAGTTTAGTACATATTATACACACAACTGTTGGGCGTAAAAATTGACTTCCCGTTTGGGGGGTCGTTTGTATTTATAAGAATAGCTTATTACAAACTACAATTAATGTTTACAACAGAAGAGAAGCGAATGACCTTCCTTGTTTAACGTGGTTCATTAGTAGTGGTAGGATGCCTCCCTTAGTGCTCACGCCGAGTTTGTTTCCCTTGGATGATCGGATCGAAGTTGCGGTTAGAGCCTCAGTGCGCAGTAGAGGCTCCGAAGCGATTGGGTTCGACTATACCCGAGCTTGAAAAATATCAAAGCCGCGAGCTTGGAGAGAGCTACAATGAAAGGGTTTGCAGAGAGGTGATGAGCCTCAAATTTGAGGGTTCAGATTGAGTTTATTTCAATAATCCAAGAAAGGAGCTAGGAATGTTCTACCAAGCAAGTGAGCCCAAAAACAAGTCTTTGATTGAAGAGCCTTGTTAATAACAATGCCAAGTCCCAGCTAATTAACCACCAACCTTAGTCGCTGATTGAAGAGCCTTGAGTTTGAAAATATCAGAATCTGAACTTTCTTTAGCCGTTGATAACTTTCTTCAGTCGTCATCCCCGTTGTAGGCACGACGCGTAGGGACAGAATCTGAACTTCGAGTGGCAACACGGCCTCACAACCATATACCAATGAGTAAGGTGTGGCGCCGATCGGCATGCGAACTGCAGACTGATATACCCATAAGCTTTCACCTACTTTCTCATCCTAGTCACGCTTTCTATTGGAGGTCAGCTTGGTCAAGATATCGATGATCGTTTTGTTAAAAGCCTCAACCAATCCGTTTGCTGAGGGATTATACGCCATGGATGCCAGGTTCTTTATTCTGAATTTGTCACAGAACCGAGTGAAGGCATAACTCACGAATTATGATCCGTTGTCATGAATGATGCGCCTTGGGACATCATATCGGTAGATGATGCGATGCTTGATGAACTTGATCACATCGCTGGTTTTGACTTTGTTCGCGGGAAAAATTGTTGTTTTCATTGAATTCATTGTACTCTTGAGCAACTGTTTTTCGGTTACAAAATGATCCGGTCTTTTTATAAGATCCGGTTACAACAAAATCAAAGAAATAAAAATTACAACTTTCCTTTTATTTCGAACGAATCACGAGATCCTGTTTTGTGGTCTCTCGCTTTTGTGGCTTCTTCGCCTGCGCCGGGGTTAATCCGTGGACCACCGCGCGATCTTGATCCGGTCGGATCTACACGGTATGACGGGTATTATCTCACGAAGGAAATAACAGCCGAGGGGTACTATTTTACTAAGGAAATAATAGCCTTTAGTAATCGAAATCGACCAAGCGAAATCGAGACTCTTCTCGGGATCAAAGGCCAAGCTTTGATCCAGAGGGAAACCGTGTAGATCTCAGATCTGATCTCTCTCGAACTCCTGCCTTGTTTGGCGTGGATGATCGCTAAGAACCAGATCTGGAAGTTGAGTCTTCAAAGCTCCAAAAGTTCAAGTCCAATTCTCAATCCGGCAGAGTTTCGGCTCCTCAAATTCCACCCCCTCAAAAATGAGCTCTTACTCCTCTATTTATAGCCTCTGAAAGCGGATCTGGGCCCAGATCTGAGTGCGGCTCGGTCGCTGAGCAACCCTTGGGTGGCTTGGTTTTTGCCGGGTGTTCGCCGTTGTGTCCGTTGTCCGGTTTCGCGGTTTATCGGTTTATCCGAGTTTCGTCGTTGATCTAAACTCTGATTTGGCAGTCCGGGTCCTGATTTGGCAGTAAAACCGCTTTGGTGTTCGAGTTCGAATCCGTTACAAAGTTGGATGACTCGTTGACTCACCGCACTGTTAGCTTGATTCCGCACGCGAATGGATTTATTCCGTTGTTTGCATGCGGTTCGTTAGCCTCTTCGCCTCGTTAATCCGCTTCATCGCGTGTCGCTTGGCTTCGGTGTTGTGGTCTAACGATCGTGCTTGGATATGTCGTCCGATAGTTTGTTGGTTTGTCGAATCACCATGCCGAGCTGTGTTAAGGGACCTATAGGTAGTTTTATACGCCTACAGATACCCCCTCCAAAGTATTTCAGCCTCGTTCTTTTATAGAAGAGTCTGGAATACTTTGGATATGATTGTTCCAACCTTCAGTCGGTGTAACGGGACCTTGGAATGGCTTCTGTTCTTGATTCCTTCAATCCTTCAGGCTATTCGGTGCTTTGTTGAATGTCTGCAAGGGTTCCGGTGCTGCATTTATTGTATGACCGTTGTCGGAATTTTGAACTTGAAGTCAATTCCTGATTTTCTGATCTTTAGCTCGTGTTTGTTGGTTCAACATATAACTGAGCATCGATTGTTGGCGTTGAGTTCTCATTTGCGACGCGTTGTTTGGCGAAGTGTTGTTGAGTTATCCTTAAGAATATTTTTTAGAAAACTATTCTCCAGGAACTTCTCAACCAAAAATAGGGAATAGTTTATACTCGTATACCTTATTGGAGTATTTCATGTTCGAATGAGCCGAACCAGCCTAATAATGACCCATAGAAGGCAGTAATTAGGCTCAAAAAATCATCTGACTCTTCCGAATGTGTGGGAGAGGAAAGAATAAACAAAGGACTGAACCCTCGGTCGATTTGAAGTTGTTTCGATGCTCAATTCAGCTTCAATTTGAATTCTGGTCCAATTCTGGTTCAAACTGGTTCAACCTGGTTCAGGACTGGTTCAACCTTGGTTCAGGACTGGTTCAAGACTGGTTCAGACTGGTTCATCCTGGTCTGGTCTGGTTCAGTCTGGTTTGGCCTGGTTTAGCCTGGTTTGGCCTGGTTCAGCCTCCTTTGAACTGATTTAGACTGGTCTGGTCCGGTTCAACCAGGTTCGGTCTGGTTCAAGGCTGGTTCACATTATAAAAGAGCCTCTTTTTTCTCCTCCTAGGGCCGGCCCCCCCTTGTCCCCTTTTTTTGATTTTCTCTTCCCTCGTGCATCTTTTCTCCTTCAAACCTTCATATTTGTCTTAGATCTACCCTTCCTTTTGATCTTAGACTGAAAAATCCCTCAAAATTTTCATATTTAAAGTTTCTCTCAGGCCCCTCGAGCACGTGGTTCGAGCCTCTTTCAAGATCTAATTTTTTATCGGATCCTCGAGCTTTTCCTCAGGTAAATCCTCCAAAATTTTGGCATATTTCATGTTTAGTTTATTACATGAATTTGTGGGATTGCATATGAGGGTTAGGGTTTGTGATTTGACGCCTCAAGCTCATCCTTCAGGGGGGTAAAATTTGGAGGTCTAAAGGATTTAATTATAATAAAGAGGGGATAAAATTTTAGGGTTAGGGCTTGTCACCCTAACTAAAAATTTTTCTGTATCTGACTCCTTGATTTACTTTGCAGATCATCATGTCGTATATCCCGAGAGGTCGATCCCCTACTGCGCCGGCTGATGGCGTGCCTCCCTCGTATGCTGGTGAGCTCTTTTTGGCGTATTTTAGATTCGTCCTTTATCCCCATTTTGTTCTCCTTGGTGAGGAAATTGGAAAGAGCCTTGATTCTCCTTGGTGAGGATCGACACTTTAAAGATGGGTTTTGCTTGGTCAAAACCATATCTCAAAATAAATAAAGGGGGCGTTTTGACGCTGCATTGTGTCTTATAAGGCAGGGATATGTTTTTTGATATATCCTATCATATAAGCGCATAATGCGGCCAAATCGTCTCACCCTTTATAAGGCAGTGACTCTATCTTACTCATTCGTAAGATGAGTTCAACTTCCTTTTATAACTGAAACTAACAAACACTTAATTGCTTGTTTTCAGTGGAATATCCCTCGAGGGTGTTCTCATCTCATGAAGTGGATGGACGTCGTGACAAGTATTATTCGACCTCTGATGATTTTTCACCTATTCCGGTCACTCTTCAGTTTGCTTCGGGCACGTCGACAAAGGTTGCCCAAGTGGTGAAGGAAGGTGGACATCGAGCTCTTCGACAGTTGATTACGGATGCGCCTTTCGTTAAGGATGCCAGTTCTGTTCAGTCTCTCAGGAAGACTGACTTTTTATTTGGCGACTCTGTCAGAGATCCTGATGCAGTGTTCATTGATGCCTGTGTGCACAACTAAATGGTCAACAAAAATAAGTGCATCCATTCTATTGCACTTACTAAAATAGGATGGTTCTTATGATGAGAAGCTGTCTAAGTTTAGTCAGCAGATTTTTAGCCATGGGCTTGATGTATGATTTCGTTTGTTGAATATTTTGACTTTTGATTCTCTTAGTGGAACTGTTTTTTTATCTTTATCTTTATTATGATTCCTCATTCCGTTTGAAATGATTGACCATAATTATGATTCCTCATTCCGTTTGAAATGATTGACCATAATACTCATAGGATTTTTGGCAAACCCTCAGCCCTCAACGGGTTTGATAAGCCTTTACCGACTACCGTTTGAGTCGGGCTAGCATGCGGATTGTCGGAATCCGTTCCGCATGTAACGTTGTGCTAAGGGAATGAACTCCCTTAGACTTCGTGCTATGATGTCGAATACATAGACTTCGCCATTATTACGGGAATAGGCTACCCGGCGACACGTGTTAGGTGTTGACTTTATGATTTTTGGCTAACCCCCAGCCTTCAACGAGTTTGATTAGCCTTTACCGACTACAATTTGAATCGGGCTAGCATGCAGATTGTCTAGATCCGTTCCGCATGTAATGTTGTGCTAAGAGAGTGAATTCTCTTAGACTCGGCTGTTTGTTGGAAATTTGCAGTAAAAAGACAATGAAAGAAAATTGGACTTGTATTCTCTCAAAATCAATTACAATTTGGATTCCGATTACAAAAGAGAGGAGAATGAATTTGATTCTCCCCTTTATTTAATTCCGGGTTCTTCACGGTGGCGATGAGATGCCTCCCTCGAATGCTCGCGTCGAGTTTGCTTCTCGTTGACGATCCGCACGTCTTGATTCACTGGAAACGATGTCTTCTCCTCACGATTTGACGTTGTGGAGAACTTGCGTGGCAAGTTTGAAAATAACTCTTAACGAGTTAATAACTCAGAGCGAGTTTTAGAGAACTTGCAGAGCAAGTATGAAACTCTGACCGAGTTTAGAAGAACTTGCAAAGCAAGTTTGAAACTCTGACCGAGTTTAGAAGAACTTGCAAAGCAAGTTTTAAAACTCTAGACGAGTTGATAACTCTGAACGAGTTGATAACTCTATGAAAGAGTTGATTTAACCGAAAGTCGTTTTGACAAGCCAAGGCTGAAGAAGCTCTTGCTGTAGATCTCCCAAGCCCCGAGATCTCCCCCTTTGCTGCCCAGCCTCAGATCTGAAAAAGTTCTTCGAAAGAATGACCGAATCTCCCCCTTCTCGATGAGAAAAATCCGATCTTTAACTCAATTGAGTTTCTGATATTTATAGGGGGGTTACTGATGATAACTACCCCCTTAATCTGCTCCTGAGTGGGGCGGAAATCCCTCAAATCTTGGGGAAAAAACGGTTCCTGGAACTGTTCCATTCGTGGTTGAATGAGTCAAACGCTGAAAGACAGCGTTCAAGATTAACTCTGCGTTTCTAGACTGAAAACGCAGAGTTGAGCCTGTTTAAAGGCTGAAAATGCACAGTTGTGCTGTTTTAGAGATTAACTCTGCGTTTTGATGTTGAAAACGCAGAGTTGAGCCTGTTAACGGCTGAAAACGCACAGTTGTGCGGTTTTAGAGATTAACTCTGCGTTTTGATGTTGAAAACGCAGAGTTAAGCCTGTTTTAGGCTGAAAATGCACAGTTGTGCTATTTTAGCGATTAACTCTGCGTTTTGATGTTGAAAACGTAGAGTTGAGCATGTGCGCTTTGACTCTGTAATGCAGAGGCGAACCTTCGGCGGGCTTGGCGGGCTTCAGGCTAAGTCCAATGTTCTGACGAAGTCCAGTCTTGCAGACGGTCTTCAGAACATTACTTGCTACGAAGAACAGGTCATAACTTTCAAACCGTACGTTGGAATTGGACGAATTACATATGAAAATCGGCTATATCGACGAGACGGGGCCATCCGAACCTAGCCAAAGGCTTCGGTTCGCTTCCTCCGTTTTGCCAAATTCCTTACGGTTTGAGAGATATCTGCATTCTAATATGAAGAGACCGTCAATTTGTAGTTTCTTTTGCTAGAGCTTTGCAAAGATCGTCACCTTGTAATCTTCGTCTTGGCTCCTTGAAAATATAAGAGTCGTCAGATTGTAACTCCCGATGTTGATTGTGAAGGTTGTTGAATTGGGGCCTTCATTAGTTGTTGTGAAGGTCGTCAAATTGTAGCCTTCTATGTGAAAGTCCTCAAATTGTAGCCTTCTGGAAGTCGTCAGATTGTAACTTCCATCATCGGTGTTTGATGGGGGATAAGCTATCTATTGTAATTTTTAGACAGCCTACAGAACCCCCTCCAAAGTTTTCGAAAGTTCGCGGTTGACTGGGACGAATTTTCGGAATACTTTGGATCTCAACTCTGATCTTGGAGCTGTTGATTCCTTGTCACAAAGGAGTTGTTCTCTGCACTCGCTTCGAAGGCAGCTTGGTTGAAGGGATTTTCCATGCAGGACCTGTGTGAAGGTATGCGCCATAATCCTGCTTCTGGAATGTGGGGGTGTACCCTGCATGTTGAATTTGGAATACGGGTGTGACCTCGGCGTTCGGTTTTTGCATCGCGGGTCTGACCTCAACGTTTTGACTTAAGACATGGAAGTGGCTTCCGTGTATTTTTGACTAAGTCTTTGAGACTTGTCTTTTGCGCATCTGTTTTAAGTCTCGACTCACATCCATTAAGCTGATGGACCTGCAAACGTGCATAGGATTTTTGGCAAACCCTCAGCCATCAACGGATTTGATAAGCCTTTACCGACTACCGTTTGAGTCGGGCTAGCATGTGGATTGTCTAAGTCCGTTCCACATGTAACGTTGTGCTAAGAGAATTAATCCTCTTAGACTTGATGCTATGATTTTGAATACATCGACTTTGTCATTTTCACGGGAAAAGACTAACCGGCAACGCGTATTAGGCGTAAGATTATCTCTAATTAGGGATCAAGATAAAGTCCCCCATGCGTGTGAGGCATGGATTTTGATGTCCTTTTCACGGTAAAAGACTAACCGGCAACGTGTGTTAGACATTGACTTATCCCTACTTAGGATTCAGGATAAAATTCCCCATGCGTGTAAGGCATGGATTTTGGCGTTATTAATAACGACCTGCTACGATATTGAATACGTAGGCTTTGCTATTATTACGGGAATAGGCTACCCGGCAGCATGTGTTAGATGCAGACTTATCTCTAATTAGGGATCGAGATAAAGTCCCCCATGCGTGAAGGCATGGATTTTTGGTGTCATTTCTTCCTGTGTAGCTTGAAACACCGAAAGAATTAACAAGTTCATTGGGGGGTTGACTGTTAGAGGTGTTATGTTAACATAACAGTATTTTATGGACCTATCGCTCTATTGAAGAGAGTCGATAAGTTGATTTGGTCGTCAGAGGTGTGGTGTTAACTTGACGGGTTTGTGGACCTATCGCTCCATTGAAGAGAGTCGATAAGCGGATTTTGTCAGAGGTGTAGTGTTAACGTGACAAGAAGAATATTGCTATGGAAGCAATTTTGAGGACTTATCGCTCTATTGAAGAGAGTCGATAAGTGGATTTTTGTCAGAGGTGTAGTGTTAACGTGACAAGATGGATATTGCTATGGAAGTAATTTTGAGAACTTATCGCTCTATTGGAGAGAGTCGATAAGTGGATTTTTGTCAGAGGTGTAGTGTTAACGTGACAAGAAAGATATTGCTATGGAAGCAATTTTGAGAACTTATCGCTCTATTGGAGAGAGTCGACAAGTGGATTTTTTTCAGAGGTGTATTGTTAACGTGACAAGTATTTGTGTTGCGATTGGAGCAACATTGGGGACTTATCATCCTATTGACGAGGATTGATAAGTGGGTTTTGTCAGAGGTGTATTGTTAACGTGACAAATTGAGAGTGATGCAAACTGAATGCATACTCTGTGGGGATTATGACCGTCGGAAGTGTAATGTTAACTCGACGATGTGAAAGATTCGTTACTCTTAATCCAGTGGATTCCAAGTAACCACCCCAGTCTTGATTAAGACTTAGCAGGGGAATAAAAAGAGGTAGACAAAGCACATCGCCTAGTGGGGCACTATCCATGAAGTCAGAATAGAGTCACATCACCAGGTAGGCCATTATCTGATGAGTTTGACTATCAGAGGTAACTGTTAACGTGATAGTTTTTGTGGACCCGCCATCCTACTGAAGAGGATTGACTCCGGTGGCCGTAGTATCCTTCCCTTCTGACTGGGAAGTGTGAGCCTGGTCCGGTTGCTTAGGAGAAGATTGGGCGTGGTCTGATTGCTCGGGTTGATCCTGCCTATTTTGTTCTTCAGCTTTGATCCTGGCAATGATTTTTTGAGCCTGCTCGCCTTGAGAGATTAGTTGTCTCCAAGAACGGCATTCTGCAACTCCTATTCGGGCTAGGAGGTTGGTTTGCAAGTTGTGTCGACAGGTCTCTACTAAGGTAGACTGTGTCATACCAGACGAACACCGGAGAGCCATGGTTCGGAACCTTTTGACGAAGGCTTTGACTGATTCCCTCTTCTTCTGCTTAGTAGAGAGAAGGGTATGGACGGAGACTTCTGTATCCTCTTCAAAGAATCTTGACAGGAAGAGTCTCTCTAGATCCGCCCATTTTTGGATACAGCCCGCAGGCAGTTTCCTGAACCATTCAAAGGCAATTCCCTTGAGGGTGCCAATGAACAATCGAGCCAGTATGGCATCGTTCGATATTATATTTCCAGTCTGTGACTTGAAATGATAAATATGTTGGTTCGGTGATCCCGTGCCGTCAAAAGTTTGTAGCGTCGGGACCTCGAACTTTGGAGGATAAGGGGCTGCATCCCATTCGGCAGGATAGGGCCTTATAACTCCCTCATCTTGGAGCTCGCTTCTGTTAGCAATGGCTTTAAGGCGGGCTTCCAATTCTTCCATTTTGGCAGACTGAAGATTCTGCTCGTTCTCATTCTCTCTTCCTTCATCAGAGGAAGATTCCAGGCTGTGGGCTTCTTGGTCAGAAGCCGCATCATCAACCACCTTTCCCTTCCCTTTGCTTGTGTGAGGTTGGGATGAAGACGCTTTTCCTCTCCGGGAAGATTCTTGCCTAAGCGGCGAATCTGTCTCCTGAGATTTGGCCTTGTCTGCGACGATTTGAGTCAACATGGCCATGAGTTCATTGATGGCCTCCTGCTGAGATTTGAGCATGGCCTCCTGTTCATCAAGTCTCTTTGAAAGGCCTTCAGAATATTCTGCCATGTGGGCGAAGCTCTCATGCCCAACAAAAGAGCTTGATGATTGGGACTCCGCAATGGCAGCGTGTTCGTCATCGGAATTAGTTCCTCTGGCTAAACTCCGATAGTTGACAGGCGGAATGGCTCCTGTTCGCGTCCGAGTGCGTTGGTAGACTCCTTCAAACTCGTTAACGATTTCTCTGACGCTTGGAGAACGATCTGTCTCTGACTCGTCAGAACTAAGGGTTGATGATCTCCCTCTACCAACCATGTTAGAAGTGACTCCAAGGTATTCATCCTCTAAAGTCTTCTTCCTGTGAGGACGTCGTCGATTATTGAGCAAAATGACATTCGTCAGTCGGTTGAACATCGACAGCAATTCCCGCAAGTCAGAGACTTGGGATGAACGTCTCACAGAGCGTGAGGGTAAAGATGGAACCCCCTGTCCATTAAAGGATGAGACTGGCTCCTGGTGAACATGGATCTTGAGTCTACGTTGATCTTTTTGAACACGACGAATCGCATCGTGTTCTGAAGAAGAAACACGAGGGTCGTGTTCTGTTTTACTAACGCTAGACCGAAGTCTGCGTTTTGTTGATGAAACGCACCTTTGCCGGTTGCGTTTTTGTTGGTTAACGCAGTTTGTAAGTCTGCGTTTTGGATCTTGAACGCACTCCTGAGAGTTGCGTTTTGGTTCTGAAACGCACTCCTGAGAGTTGCGGTTCGTCGGTCGGTTGAACATCGACAGCCATTCCCGCAAGTCAGAGACTTGGGATGAACCTCTCACAGAGCGTGAGGGTAGAGATGGAACCCCCTGTCCGTTAAAGGATGGGACTGGTTCTTGGTAAACATGAATTTTAAATCCATGTTGATCATTTTGAACACGACGAATCACATCGTGTTCCAAAGAAGGAACACGAGGGTCGTGTTTAGCTTGATTAACGCAAGACCAAAGTCTGTGTTTTGCTAGTGAAACGCAGTCCTGCGATCTGCGTTCGGATTCAGAAACGCACTCCTGAAAGTTGCGTTTAGTTTGTGAAACGCACTCCTGAGAGTTGCGTTTTGGTTCTGGGACGCACTCCTGAGAGTTGCGTTCAGCCAGATCAACGCAGGTTTGATGTCTGCGTTTAAATGATAGAACGCACTCCTGAGAGTTGCGTTTGGGCTCTGAAACGCACTCCTGAGAGTTGCGTTCAGCCAAATCAACACAGTTTTGAGGTCTGCGTCTTGGTGTTGAAACATGCCTCTGAAGGCTACGTTCTATCTGGGAAACGCACACCTGAGGGTTGTGTTTAGCTGGGCTTTTGCAGAGCTCATGTTGAGGCTCATAAACGCGGAGTTCGCATTGATTGGAGGATCGGCTTTTATGGCGTTGTGCCGAAATCGAGTCTTCTCCTTTAGACAGGGGACTGTATGAACAGTGCAACCCCCATGGGAGATAGTCTTTAGATGATTTGGCTACGACTAGGGGTTTAGTCTCCTCAAAAACTGTGTGGATCTTGCGCATAGCCTTGGGGCTAAGGGATCCGGAGGAGAGGGTCTCCTCGTACTTGTCTTAATCAAACTCGATAATCAGAGTTTCTACGATCGTTCCAGTGAGATGAACATCGGATTGCACCACCACTTCTTCATTAGAGAAGCTAGTCCCCAGCGGAGTCGCCATCTTTTGTTTGTTGGAAATTTGCAGTAAATAGACAATGAAAGAAAATTTGACTTGTATTCTCTCAAGATCAATTACAATTTGGATTCCGATTACAAAAGAGAGGAGAATGAATTTGATTCTCCCCTTTATTTAATTTCGGGTTCTTCACGGTGGCGATGAGATGCCTCCCTCGAATGCTCGCGTCGAGTTTGCTTCTCGTTGACGATCCGCACGTCTTGATTCACTGGAACGAATGCTCGCGTCGAGTTTGCTTCTCGTTGACGATCCGAACGTCTTGATTCACTGGAACGATGTCTTCTCCTCATGATTTGACGCTGTGGAGAACTTGCGTGGCAAGTTTGAAAATAACTCTTAACGAGTTAATAACTCAGAGCGAGTTTTAGAGAACTTGCAGAGCAAGTATGAAACTCTGACCGAGTTTAGAAGAACTTGCAAAGCAAGTTTTAAAACTCTAGACGAGTTGATAACTCTGAACGAGTTGATAACTCTATGAAAGAGTTGATTTAACCGAAAGTCGGTTTGACAAGCCAAGGCCGAAGAAGCTCTTGCTGTAGATCTCCCAAGCCCCGAGATCTCCCCCTTTGCTGCCCAGCCTCAGATCTGAAAAAGTTCTTCGAAAGAATGACCGAATCTCCCCCTTCTCGATGAGAAAAATCCGATCTTTAACTCAATTGAGTTTCTGATATTTATAGGGGGGTTACTGATGATAACTACCCCCTTAATCTGCTCCTGAGTGGGGCAGAAATCCCTCAAATCGTAGGGAAAAAACGGTTCCTGGAACTGTTCCATTCGTGGTTGAATGAGTCAAACGCTGAAAGACAGCGTTCATGGCCCGAACTCTGCGTTTTTAGACTCAAAACGCAGAGTTGGGCCTATTTTAAGTATCTGAACGCACAGGCCGCTCAGCGTGATGAACTCTGAGACGCAGAGTTAGTGGCTTAACGCACAGGCCGTATGCATTCTGGAATTGGAGACGCATAGGTCGCTTGTGCGTTGGAATTCAACTCTGCGTTAAGAGTTTGGGACGCATGGTTGAGTTTGTTGAAGAACGCACGTTATGTGTGCGTTTGTGCTTTAACTCTGCGTCACAGAGTTAGATTTCTGCTGGAAAACGCAGAGTTAAGCCTATTTTAGGCTGAAAACGCACAGTTCGTGCGGTTTTAGAGATTAACTCTCGTTTTGATGTTGAAAACGCAGAGTTAAGCCTGTTTTAGGCTGAAAACGCAATGTTGTGCTATTTTAGCGATTAACTCTGCGTTTTGATGTTGAAAACGTAGAGTTGAGCATGTGCGCTTTGACTCTGTAATGCAGAGGTGAACCTTCGGCGGGCTTGGTGGGCTTCAGGCTAAGTCCAATGTTCTGACGAAGTCCAGTCTTGCAGACGGTCTTCAGAACATTACTTGCTACGAAGAACAGGTCATAACTTTCAAACCGTACGTCGGAATTGGACGAATTACATATGAAAATCGGCTACCTCAACGAGACGGGGCCATCCGAACTGAGCCAAAGGCTTCGGTTCGCTTCCTCCGTTTCGCCAAATTCCTTACGGTTTGAGAGATATCTGCATTCTAATATGAAGAGACCGTCAATTTGTAGTTTCTTTTGCTAGAGCTTTGCAAAGATCGTCACCTTGTAATCTTCGTCTCCTTGAGAGTCGTCAGATTGTAACTCCCGATGTTGATTGTGAAGGCTGTTGAATTGGGGCCTTCATTAGTTGTTGTGAAGGTCGTCAGATTGTAGCCTTCTATGTGAAAGTCCTTAAATTGTAGCCTTCTGGAAGTCGTCAGATTGTAACTTCCATCATCGGTGTTTGATGGGGGATAAGCTATCTATTGTAATTTTTAGACAGCCTACATCGGCGCTACGACTTCGAATACGTAGACTTCGCCCTTGTTATGGGAATAGGCTACCCGACAACGTATATTAGACGCTGACTTATCCCTACTTAGGTTTCGGGATAAAATACCCCAGAATCGAACTCTGGTGTCTTTTTCTATGGAAAAAGACTAAACCGGCGACGCGTGTTAGGCGTCGGCATATCCTTTCTTAGGATTCAGGATGAAATTCCCCATACGTGTAAGGCATGGATTTTGGTGTTATTAATAACGACTTGCCACAATGTTGAATATGTGGACGTGTGTTCTTTTTAACGGTTAAGAACTAACCGGCAGCGCGGGTTAAGCGCAGACTTATCCCTGCTTAGGTTTCAGGATAGAATACCCCAGAATCAAACTCTGATGTCTTTTTCTACGGAAAAAGACTAAACCGACAGCGCGTGTTAGGCGCAGACTTATCCCTGCTTAGGATTCGGGATAAACTTCCTAGGATGAATCCTAGATTGATAAATTTTGGAAAAGATCGGTGCAGGAAAGGAAGAATTTTATATTCTATTTCTCGGTCTTCTTTTAGGGTGAAGGCGAACCCGAATACAAGGAAGGAAGAATTTTATATTCTATTCCTTGATTCTGGAAAGGAAGAATTTTATATTCTATTTCCAGCGCAAAAGAAACTAGAAGTGGGATCTCCACTCTGAGAATCTGGACGATCTAGATAAACTTACCTTTTATAGGACTGTTTATCTAATCTGAAGATGAGTTCTTTGTTTTTCGAAGAGGAATTTCAACTTCGGTTATAACCATGAGAAGGCTTAACTAAAGAGAAAAGGAAGGGAGTTCTTTCGTTTATCGAAAGGGGACTCTGAACTGAAAGTGGACATCTTGTTCATGAAAAGAATCAAGAGGGGGAATTATTGGTGGTTTGAGCCAGAAAGACATTTTTGGTGGACTCACTGTCAATTGAAATTGATCAATGAGGGATTTTGGTGGTGAAAATGATTTTGGGTTATCCTCTAGAATATTAAGTGTAATATTCTTCAAGGAACTTCCCGGTAAATGGGTTATCCTGAATGTACTAAGGGTAGTACTTTTTCAGGAACTTCCCATTTATTGGCATTAATTGCCTGGCGCCCTCTTGGGTAATCAGGCGATATGCGCCGTTTGAGTAGACTGTGTCTATCACAAATGGTCCTTCCCATTTGGGTTCAAATTTACCTTTCTTCTTGGAGTTGAGGATTATCGGTCGGCGAGCAGCGAGGACCAGATCTCCTTCCTTGAAGCTTCTCTGTCGGACTCTTTTGTTAAAAGCCCTTGATATTCTGGCTTGATAAAACTCAATGTGTTGTTGAGCTTCCAAGCGCTTTTCATCCAACCTTTCGAGTTCCTCGAGACATTTCTGATGTTGCTCTTCTGTCGTGATCTCAGTTGCGAGAGCGATCCGAAGGGATGGGATTTGGATCTCCAATGGTAGCACAGCTTCACATCCGTATACCAACGAATATGGGGTGGTCCCTGTAGGTGTGCGTATGGTGGTACGATAAGCCCAGAGTGCTTCACCGAGTTTATCATCCCAGTCTCGTTTATTGGTCTTCATGAGCTTTGACAGGATCTTGATGATCGTCTTGTTAAACGCTACTGCTAATCCATTCGCAGCGGGATAATAAGCTGTCAACGAAATATCTTGAATTTTGAATTTGTCACAAAACCCGACGAAGGCGTTGCTTATGAACTGTGGACCGTTGTCATGAATGATCCTTCTTGGCACGCCGTGTCGGTATATGACATGATGTTTGATGAAATTGATAACGTTGTTCGTCTTTACTTCTCTAAGCGGAATCGCTTCAGCCCACTTTGAAAAGTAATCTGTGATTGCAAGAATGAATCGATCACCTTTGACTGAAGGGGGAAAAATAGGACCGACAATGTTCATGCCCCATGTATCGAACGGCCAAGATGTGGTTGACGTGTGTAACTGCTCCGGTGGTTGGTGCATATAATTTGCATGTACCTGACAGGCATGACATTCTCGGGCGTATTCGATTGCATCACGAACCATTGTTGGCCAAAAATATCCCATTCTCCTGATGTGGTCATACAGTTTGGGACCGGGCTGATGTGCACCGCATTCTCCTTCGTGTGCTTCCAAAAATTCTAACATAAGCTTGTTCATAATAAACATCTTTTTATCATGTTTGTTCCACTTGGATTTCTCCAACGTGGGCACAATATAAGCACAATCAATGACTTCGCATAAATCGATATTTTTAGATTGAACAAATATTTTGAATCTAAAACACCATTGAGCATAAGGGAAAGCATTGAATTTAGGAGCAATACTAGAATCATAGCCTAAACAAGATGCATCATTCATATTCATAATTTGTAAAAAAAATGCAAGCAAGATGCAAATGAAATCAAAACAAGATTAGCACAAAAAGATAACTTGGATCTTTAACTCAAGGCGATTAGACCTTAAATCAAAGAGCACCAAGCTCTGATACCAATTGTTAGACCCTAGAGGGGGGTGATTAGGGTCTTATGCTAATGTAATCCGATTAAATGCCAATTAAAATTAATTAACAAGTTGTATTCTTGCAAGATAGATATACAAGAGTTATAAGCAAGAATAAGCAATATAAACTAAGTGATATATCCTAGCAATAAGATATTACAAAATGAGCAAGGATATGAAACTAACACAAGGGTAAACAATAAGAAACAGATAGTGGATCATATAAATAATATGCTAATGACAATGGCGGTATAAGATATGAGCATGAATATAAATGAACGCCAGAGCACACTCAAACACACTATATGATCACGTAGTTCGGACCTTCCGTCCTACGTCTCCGCTCCCCACTCCCGGGGAGAAATCCACTATCATAACCGGGTTTTCTACGTTCACCCGAATAACGTTTACACCTCACAGTATCGGTTTTCAACACTCACCGATCAACGTCACTCCTCACAATCGATTTTCTAGTTCACCGAAAACTTCACAACACACTCGGTTTCTAGCTCACCGAAAACCTAACAATCTCACAATGTAACAAATATAAATTATTCTCTAATATGGATGAGAACACAATAAAAGCTCACACTCAATGCTACAACTCTCACAACCCTAATATATTATGAATGCAAATACAATAAGCTCAAGTGGGTGTGTGTAAACAATGAGTGAAATCAAAATCAAAACTAAACTCAATTAAAATCTAGCATATAGAAATTATAAACAAAATAATAAATAGCTAGAAATGAGTTTAGAGATTCTTCTCTGAATAACAAGATGGAGAGATGGAGATTGAAGCCCAAACAAGAAGATAATCTCCTCCACTTGTGAAAACCAAAACAGCTTTAACCCAAACCCTTAAACAAGCTTAAAACAAGCTTAAACCCTTTTTAAAACCCTTGTTAAAAACTTCTTAGCTATTGTAAAAGAGATCAGCAATGGGGTATTTATACCAACTCAAGATATCAGCAAAAACACCCAAAAAAATGACAACAAAGCCCCCAGAAAGCTCCTCAGAAAAATAGTCGTTGTGCCCAACGGATCTATTGTCGGTCGATCGGAAATTCTGTCGGTCGACCGATGGAGAGAAAAATCACAAAGAATGGCTCTGGACGATCGTCGGTCGACCGGTGCGGTCGACCGATGAAAACTTTCGGTCGACCGACGGAAATTTCGGTCGACCGATTGGAGCTCTCGGTCGACCGGACCGGTCGACCGACAGACTCTCTGTCGCCCAGTAACGAAAGACCAAATGATCGGTCGACCGGTGCGGTCGACCGAAAACTGACATTTCAGAAAACTGATTTTAAACAGATTTTGGGACTTTGGAAAATTGTTAAAAATAACAAATGAAGTCCAAAAAATATAAAACTTTGGGAAATGTATATAAACATGAAAACAAACATGTTACAAAAAGAATTTTTCAAATTTCATTTCCCATTTGTGAAAAATCGTCATTTTGCAAAATAACACGAAAATGTAAACATGTGAATTTTGACATTTAGGTTAAACCATGTTTTGAAACTTTGCACAATGATTATATAGACTTAATAAAATATGAATATGAATATTGTTAAGTCCAAAAGCTAAGAATATGATATATTTAGGTTAAACCATGTTTTGAAACTTTGCACAATGATTATATAGACTTAATAAAATATGAATATGAATATTGTTAAGTCCAAAAGCTAAGAATATGATATTTTCACAAAATTGCATATTCAATGCAATATATATTAAAACATAATAATAAATATGAAACATGTGATTTCATATTATAAACATGAAGACTCAAAACTATGTATGTATATATATAAAAGTATATATAGCATAGAAACCAAAAAACTTATGTGTATATATATATATATATATCACTATATATATATATGAAAACCAATATAATGTGTGTGTATAGATAATTTGAGCTTAGAGTACTTAACACACATAATATAAAACCTAAACTAAATTACCCAAGCAATCTTGATCTTCAATGAAGCTCTCCTTGGTAATCTTGCGGATGAAGCTTGAACACTTTGCGAAATGTTTGTAAACATGAAAACACACATGTTAGAAAAAGAATTTCTCAAATTGAAATTTTTATTTGTGAAAACTCATGTATTTTGCAAGTGTGTCCAAAGCATGAAACTCAAAACCATGCATGTATATATATAACTATATATATACATAGAAACCAAATACGTGTGTGTATATTATATTGAGCTTAGAGTATCTAACACACATAATATAAAACCTAAACTAAATATACCAAAGCTTGATCTTGATCTTCAATAGGCTTGACTTGATATATTTGCGGATGAAGCTTGAACTTGATCTTTAACTTTGAATTTGCAAGGCTTCACCGACATTCCGCCAACCTCCTTTGGATATGATCGTTGAAGCTCTATTCCATCCATCCTCCAACTACGTTGTTTGTCTATAATACATAGGAAAACACAAATACTAGACAAACAACATTAGTGGTAAATTGTTTGTTAAACATCATCAAAACAAGAAGGCCAACAATCTCCCCCTTTTTGATGATGACAAACAATTTACAAAAAAGGATATATGCATGAAAGGAAATGGATATATAAAATATAATTCACATGCATATAAATAAGGAAATGTATACTCACAATATTTCTCCCCCTTTGACAACATCAAAAAGGGGACAAAAAGAATAAGAGAGCGAAAGCTCCCCCTACCAATATGCATGGGTGAGTATAACACATAGAAGGATATAGGGATTGCTCCCCCTATCAAAATGCCTCATGAATGTATGAAATGAAGATCATGGCAAACATATGTGAGCAAGCATAAAAGATATGCTAACAATCACTCACATTCAAGAGATAATGAGAACACATATAAATGTATCATTTAAAACAAATGTCTCATATCAAAGAACATAAACATTATGTATAAAATAGATTTATGAAAGAATACATGAGAATCATGTAAAAAGTTTTCAAAAGAAAACAAATCACTCAAATGAAATCATAAATCAAATTTTAAGTCCAAAAGCAATGTTTGATCAACAAAGAAAACTTTCTTTGAAAAACTTGATCAAACCGTATAAAGAATACATTATAAAGCATATTTGAAATTTGAATTATCTATTTGTGCTATATAATGAATTCAAAAGAACAAATCAAAATAAGATTTTCATAGTTCAAAAATAAGATTACAAAACGTACTAGAATCATGAACTATGGATAAAAAATCTTTTAGAAGTATAAAATCATGAAGACAAAGGATTTGATCAATTAAAAATTTGTTTTCATAAACAATAGATTTTAAGACATAATTTTCAAAACCAAGAGAAGGAAAAGTAAGAACACTAAAATTCTTGGTTTAAAGTTTAAATTTGTTTTGGTACCCAAGAACTCTTGGTACCAAAAGATTTAGGGACATGACCCCTACCATTAAAGCTCAAAACCTTAGGGTTATGAACCCTCTTAGGTATATGTGGTGCACTAACATGGTCAAAACAATATTCATTCAAATGACCCTTCCGATTGTAATTTGTGCAATGAAAGAGATCCATTTGTTTTTGTGGACCATTAGTTCGTGCACGTGAATCATTTGCAAATAAAGATTTTCTTTTAAGATTATTTTGCAAATGTGAAACATTATCAAAACAAAACTTTCCTAAGTGGCCATATCTACCACAAACATCACATCTAAAAATATGTGGCCTACTAGAAACATTTGGCAAATAAGATTTTCTTTTTAAATCAAAACAATATTTGGCCAAATGACCAAAACGACCATAAAGATCACATGAGTACACATGAGCATGCATATGATGAACTTTATGAGAGTGTGCATGTGCATGTGTATGTGATGAAGAAGCCTTATGAGATGCACAAGAAATATTAGTCTTGGAGAATTTATGTGCATCATAGCAAAACTTAGCTAAATGGCCTTTACGGCCGCATATAGAACACTTATAAGTTTTGCTATACATGTGTGCATAATGAGTGGATGATTTTGATTTAGTCTTGGCACACATATCCATAAGCTTCTTATGATTATTAATGCATGTTTTTAAAGTTGAATCTAAAGATGAAATGCTTTTATTCATAAGATTCAAATCTTCATTTTTAGGCACATATGCATTTTTAGAAGTAGAACATAAATAATCATTTATAAAGGAAGCAGTATTATTTTGTATGTTCTTTATTTCTAAGTTGGCATTATTTTTTTCATGAGATAAGCTAGTTATAGATGTGGTTAATTTTTTATTTTCCAAAATTAACATGTCATTATTTTCTTTAAGCATGGTATTTTCTTTTGCAATGACATCCAATTTTGACACTAGCTCCTCATGATTGGATTCTAAAATATCATGCTTGCTTTTTAAATCATTAAAATTATTTTGTAATTTCTTGTAGGCATTCACTAGCACAAGTAAGTTCATCATTAGGTAAATCATTAATAGATTCGAACTCGCAAACCTCACTAGGGCTATCGCCTAGTGCACGTGTGCATGAAGCTCCATATGAACTTGAAGCGGGATCCTCCAAAGCTTGTCGGATCGCCTCCAAGTCTCCTTGATGCGCTTCTATGAATTTCCATAATGTATAAGCGCTATCAAAAGAATCAAGCTTGTTAGACATAAATGAATCAAATGCATTTAATAAAAATTCTAACATAAGCTTGTTCATAATAACATCTTTTTATCATGTTTGCTCCACTTGGATTTCTCCAACGTGGGCACAATATAAGCACAATCAATGATTTCCCATAAATCGATATTTTTAGATTGAACAAATATTTTGAATCTAAAGCACCATTGAGCATAGGGGAAAACATTGAATTTGGGAGCAACACTAGAATCATAGCATAAACAAGATACATCATTCATATCCATAAATTGTAAAAATATGGAAGCAAGATACAAATATAATCAAAACAAGATTAGTACAAAAATATAACTTGGATCTTTAACTCAAGGCGATTAGACCTTAAATCAAAGAGCACCAAGCTCTGATACCAATTGTTGGACCCTAGAGGGGGGATGATTAGGGTCTTATGCTAATCTAATCCGATTAAATGCCAATTAAAATTAATTAACAAGTTGTATTCTTGCAAGATAGATATACAAGAGTTATAAGCAAGAATAAGCAATATAAACTAAGTGATATATCCTAGCAATAAGATATTACAAAATGAGCAAGGATATGAAACTAACACAAGGGTAAACAATAAGAAACAGATAGTGGATCATATAAATAATGAGCTAATGACAATGGCGGTATAAGATATGAGCATGAATATAAATGAACGCCAGAGCACACTCAAACACACTATATGATCACGGAGTTCGGACCTTCCGTCCTACGTCTCCGCTCCCCACTCCCGGGGAGAAATCCAGTATCACAACCGGGTTTTCTACGTTCATCCGAATAACGTTTACACCTCACAGTATCGGTTTTCAACGCTCACCGATCAACGTCACTCCTCACAATCGGTTTTCTAGTTCACCGAAAACTTCACAACACACTCGGTTTTCTAGCTCACCGAAAACCTTACATCTCACAATGTAACAAATATAAATTGTTCTCTAATATGAAGCACAACTCAATGTTACAATCTCTCACAACCCTAATATACTATGTATGCAAATACAATAAGCTCAAGTGGGTGTGTGTAAACAATGAGTGAAATCAAAATCAAAACTAAACTCAATTAAAATCTAGCATATAGAAATTATAAACAAAATAATAAATAGCTAGAAATGAGTTTAGAGATTCTTCTCTGAATAACAAGATGGAGAGATGGAGATTGAAGCCCAAACAAGAAGATAATCTCCTCCACTTGTGAAAACCAAAACAGCTTTAACCCAAACCCTTAACAAGCTTAAAACAAGCTTAAACCCTTTTTAAAACCCTTGTTAAAAACTTCTTAGCTATTGTAAAAGAGATCAGCAATGGGGTATTTATACCCACTCAAGATCTCAGCAAAAACACCCAAAACAAATGACAACAAAGCCCCCAGAAAGCTCCTCAGAAAAATAGCCGTTGTGCCCAACGGATCTATTGTCGGTCGACCGGAAATTCTGTCGGTCGACCGATGGAGAGCAAAAACACAAAGAATGGCTCTGGACGATCGTCGGTCGACCGGTGCGGTCGACCGATGGAGCTCTCGGTCGACCGGACCGGTCGACCGACTGACTCTCTGTCGCCCAGTAACGAAAGACCAAATGATCTGTCGACCGGTGCGGTCGACCGAAAACTGACATTTCAGAAATCTGATTTTAAACAGATTTTGGGACTTTGGAAAATTGATAAAAATAACAAATGAAGTCCAAAAAATATGAAACTTTGGGAAATGTATATAAACATGAAAACAAACATGTTACAAAAAGAATTTTTCAAATTTCATTTCCCATTTAAGAAAAATCGTCATTTTGCAAAATAACACGAAAATGTAAACATGTGAATTTTGACATTTAGGTTAAACCATGTTTTGAAACTTTGCACAATGACTATATAGACTTAATAAAATATGTATATGAATATTGTTAAGTCCAAAAGCTAAGAATATGATATTTTCACAAAATTGCATATTCAATGCAATATATATTAAAACATAATAATAAATATGAAACATGTGATTTCATATTATAAACATGAAGACTCAAAACTATGTATGTATATATATAAAAGTATATATAGCATAGAAACCAAAAAACTTATGTGTATATATATATATATCACTATATATATATATATATGAAAACCAATATAATGTGTGTGTATAGATAATTTGAGTTTAGAGTACTTAACACACATAATATAAAACCTAAACTAAATTACCCAAGCAATCTTGATCTTCAATGAAGCTCTCCTTGGTAATTTTGCGGATGAAGCTTGAACTTAGATCTTGACTTGAATGTACATTGCTTCACTCCACTATTCCGCCAACCTCCATTTGATATGATCGTTATGGCGCAATCCATCCAACCTCCAACTACGTTGTTTGTCTATAATACATAGGAATGCACAAACTTTAGACAAACAAAATTAGTAGTATATTGTTTGTAAATCATCATCAAAATAAGAAGGCCAACAATGCTTCCCTGGGGAAATTAAAAAAACTCCAACTCCGGAAGAGACTTTAGGACATCCGTGGATTATTGCCCTATTAACTGCCCTCGAAGCACCATCGAAGTATAATTGCCATACTTGTTGGTGCGATGTAGTGTTAACCTCGTGGGTTTTATCCGGCAAGTCATCATATACTTCTGCCGTATCCGTTGTCGGGTTTTCCGTCAAAAGATCACAAATCGCTTGTCCTTTGATTGACTTCTGCTGTTTGAAGTGCAAATCATATTGGGACAAGAGAAGGGCCCACTTCGCTAACCGCCAATTCATAGAGGCCGGTTGCGTCATAAATACCCGTACTCGATTAACGTTAGAAATGACGTAAATCGTCTATCCTACTAAATAATGCCGCATCTTTTGCATTGCGAATACCAATGCGAGGCATTCTTTCTCAATTATCAGATATCGAGACTCGGCGCCTACCAAAGTCCGACTTAGGTAATAGACTACATGTTCGTGACCATTATCATCGTCTTGTGCTGGTAAAGCGCTTATCGAGTGGTTCATCGCTTTGAGATAAATCAAGAACGGTCTACCTGACTTTGGTGCGACGAGAACAGGAGGATTCGTCAGATATGTTTTGATATCTTCGAATGATTTTTGGCAGGCGTCGTCCTAAATAAATGACACACCTTTCTTGTTTAGCTTAGAGAATGGTTGGCACTTCCCAGAAAGATTTGAGATGAATCGCCGAATGTAAGCTAAACGTCCTTGCAATCCTCTGAGCTCTCTTAGATTTCTAGGGGGTTACAGTTCATGTATCGCCTTTACCTTATCAGGATCGATATGTATACCTTTGGTGGTGACGACGAATCCAAGGAATTTTCCGCTGGACATTCCAAGGAAGGATTTAGTGGGGTTCATCTTCAATTGATGACTCTGCATGAGATCGAACATCGTCTTCAAGTCCTTGATGTGATCTTCTTTGTTGCGGCTTTTTACAACCAAATCATCAACGTAGCATTCGACTGTTTTCCTGAGATGTTCTTGGAAAATCTTAGTCATTGCTCGCTGGTATGTGGCGCCTGCGTTCTTTAGGCCAAAAGACATCACCGTGTAGCAAAAGACACCAAGAGGTGTTCTGAACGTTGTATGCTTCTCGTCATCTGGGTGCATCTTGATTTGGTTATATCCTGAAAAACCATCCATAAAAGACATTCTCTCAAATCCGCACGTATTGTCGATAATGACATCTGTGATTGGGAGAGGAAAGTCGTCTTTTGGACATGCCGTATTCAGGTCCCTGAAGTCGATGCAAATCCTGATTTTACCGTTCTTCTTCATGACTGGAACGATATTGGCATCGATCAATTTTTTAACCTCTACCTCAATGGCTTCCATAATCTGTGGACGAAACCGTCTTTGCTGTTGTTTGACAGGTTTGGCATCCGACTTGATATCGAGGCGGTGCATTGCCACATTGGGGTCGAGCCCTGGCATATCTTCATAATTCCACGTGAAGACGTCAATATATTCCCTGATGAGAGTAATTAATTCCTCCTTCTCATTTGGGGGAAGACTATCGCTGATGAATATAGGCTTTAGGTTGGCCTCGTCACCCATGTTAATTTGGACTATTTTATCCTCAGTGGGGGGTTCCCTCTGTTCGAACCTATCACCTTACTGCATGTTCAGGTGATGAACCCACGGGTCTTCCCATGTTGGCATTTGATCATCGTTCTCCATTGTGGACGGATCAGCTGTAGCCATGTTCGCCATTAGGGCTTTGAATGCTTCCCCCAGACTCGTATCGGAATCCCATTCCGAGGAATCTGACGGGTACCCATCTTTGTATTGTTCAGATGATTGGTTATTGATTAACCAGCAACATTCGTCTTCTGAAGAAGATTCATACCCTAACCCTCGTCTATATTTATAATAATCGTCCGGTTTCCCTTTTGGTACATATGCTGCTTTGGCTAGAATACGGGGACCTCGATCGAAATATAAACCTTCCCCGAGTGTGAAATCATATCCCTGTTTTTCCATTAGCTTGCGCGCTTCCGGACTATATTTAGATAGATGCTGACCAGGTTTGTCATCATTCTCATCTTCCCTTAAGAAATGATCTAGTAAAGGAGAGATTTTTCCTTTACCGTAAATCACTTCTTTTGCGCCTCCTATTTTGTTCAGGATGACCAGGGTTGTTCCGAAAGAATGCTGGAGGCGTTCCTTTGCTATATAGGACGATCGAAGCAGCATATATAAATCAGGATTATCATACAATTCTTTTATCACATCATCAAGAGACAGGGAGTACTCTAAATCGTTATTTATTTCATTATTGACAAGTTGCTAGTTACAACTGCCCTCTGACGATTGATCATCGTTAAGGTTGATTACAAAGGGTACAATGTCGTTTAAAACATAACCTCCATTGTAATCAAATCCGGCTTCGGTATCAGCTTCTTCTTCGCTGTCCGTGCCATGAGCCGATGATTCAGTATCGGATTCGTTACGATAAAGGAGAGAATCAGTGAAATAATTCTCATACCCTTTGAATGGTTTCTTATCTGCGACCACCGTCCTAACTTTGTTATCAGTGTCGACATATTTCAAACACTAATGGAGAGTGGAGGGAATTATAACGTTACTATGGATCCAAGGTCGACCCAATAGTAAGTTATACGAAGTCTCGGCATCAATCACATAACATGTGACTTCCGTCTTTAAATCACCCATTTGATATTTTATCCGGATCTTACCCAAGGGTCTTGACCCGCTAGTGTTGAATCCGTAGATAACAGTGCCTGTGGCTGAGGAAATGCATCAAGCGAAGCGGCATAATACTCACAGCGGAACACAGATCGACTTGGATTCGGTTGACCTTGCTGGAGCCAATGTACCCAACGAAATATAGGGGTCGATCATGGTTTGAATTCTTCGTCTGCATATCCTCTTTGGTGAAGGTAATGCAGGGAAGGTTTTTAGCCGCTATATTGCAATGTTGAATCAACGGTTCTGGCCCTTCAAGTGCCGGTTTGATCCGAGTAAGAAACACTTCTGAATTGGCCAAGGCTTCTTGCAAGGCTTCCCTGGTTTCTTTAGACAACCGCAGCAACTCATACAATGTTATCCGTGCTGGGATGTTAGCTAGTTGAGCCATAATATCGAAGATGTGCGGAGCGTTCGAGCTTTCCGGTTTATCTCTTCCAATCGGGCAACTGAAACGAGACTGCTTCGGATTTTGAACTTCTTGGGGCCTCTTTTCTTTCTGCTTATCAACCGTCTGTCGTCGAGCTTCTTCAACCGGTCTAGGAGTCGTAATCACACCCAGCTCCGTGAGAGTTTTGGCTGGTCCCCGTTTGGTCACCCCCTGCTCAGCTAACTGATCACTAGGTGATGGATAGTTGAAGTGATACTCATTTCTGCTTCTAGTGGCAAAGACTTCTTGTTCTTCTTCGGAGAGTGGGAAGGTAGGAGCTTCATTACCATCCTCTTTGAAGATCGCGGAGGTAGCATTGCAGGACTTGCCTTTACCCTTTTTGGTCGAGGAAGTCGTCCACTGATCGTCTTCAATTAGGTCGGGATGAACCCAGAGGATTTCGCCATTTTGGCGCTGTCCATATGGGTCATCATTTATTGTCTTCATTCTACTTTGGTGATGCATTCTGGTTTAAACCATGCTGTGGGCACTGATCCAAAGCTGATTGATACTGCATTTGCTCCGACATTCTTGGACGGCTTCGGGGTGATGACGCCTACATCAATTAACGCCTGGATCTTATCCTTGAGGTGGTAGCATGACTTTGTAGGGTGATGGACCGCTCTATGGTATGCGCAATACTTCGGATCCGTCACTTTGCTTGCCCCTTCTTGATCCACGATCGATGGCAGCTGGATTTTGTTGTTCTCTAACAGGTACTTGAAGATGCCGGGCACTTCGTCATCTTTGAAAGAGTACACCTTAGGAAACCTTGGCTCCGAAGATTTCTGCTTCTGAGGCCGTTGTTGCCATTGCGACTGCGATTGTTGTGGCGCTCGCTGCTGCGGCTGTTGCTGAGGTTGCAATTGGAAAGTTTGATTAGCATCAACTGCATTAGCATGTGCCTTACCTTTCCCTCGTGGGACGAAATTCTGCTGTGGAGCATTCGTCGCATGTTGGCCTCTTTCCGCCTTCTTCCTCCTGAGGAATCGCTCGGCTTGCTCTCCTCGGACCTTCAGATCCTTCCATGTTTTGGATGGTGCTGTACCCGTTGCTTCCAACACGTCCAACGCGAGGTTGTTGTGGCAGGTCTGGAGAATGAACTCCTCGGTGATCGGGTCCCGACAGTTCATCGCCTTGTTCCGGAACCTCTTGACGAAGGTATCATACAATTCCCCGTCTTTTTGTTTTTTGTCAAGCAACGACCCGATGGATATCTCGGTGTCATCGTCGAAGAAGTTGGCGAGGAATTTAGTCTCCATGTCATCCCAGCTATTCACGCTTCCTGGCTTGAGGCGGCGATACCAATCGAAGGCGGCTCCACGAAGAGTGCCAACGAAGGACCGTACCATCAGAGGCTCATTACCAGAGATAACCCCTAGGTGCGATTTGAAGTAAATCAAATGCTGAGTGGGTGAACCCATCCTATTAAACGGCGTGAAGCTAATGAGATTGAACTTCGCCGGATATGGGATTGATTCCCATTCTCTCGGGTATGGACAAGGAATGTCTGTCTTCTTCATCTCTTGAGCGGAAATCAACATATTGATTTTTCTCTCGAGGTTTTTGATCTTCAAGCTTTCACCTGTGTTTTCACTAGCATTCTCATTACCACCCCCTGCATTGACGGGAGGATTAGTGGCATTGTGAACTTCATTCGCATTCGTGTCCTCATCTTCCTGATGAACCTGGTTACGACGACTTGGTTCACCTTGCTGGTTCGCCAGTGCTTGGATCTGTTGCTCATGCATTTCTCTCATATTCTGCATGGCCATCTGCATTTCGAACCTGAAGCTCTCCTGTTGTTTAGTCATGGCTTCTTCGAGCATCTTGGCCACTTGCTCCGCATTTATCATAAGTGCCTCGCGGGGTTGTCCCTCGCTGGATACCGTATTATCTGATGCGACCGCAGAGCCGGCATCCGATTCTTCATCTTCTGAAGGTAATCTTGTCCGAACCCTACCATAAGTCCCTCGCTTGATGGCTCCAGACTGCAGACGTGTTATACGCCTGGATGCTTCCGGAATCGACTTGGGATTATCTCGTGTCGATGTCCTTTTGCTGGTCATATTAGTGGTGACCCTCGGAAATTCTCCATCTTCAACCACTACTCTCCTTCGTCGGAAACACCTAGGCCTTGGTTTTGGCGCTTCGGACCTGAGCCTCTCGAAAACCGAAACTCTTTCGGGGACCGTCTTGATACAGTTACACTCAGACAATACCGCCCGAATGAGTTTGGAACAGGGGCATTGAGTCTCTAGTCTTTGAGGACTCCTCTTCCTGGTTTTCCTCGTGCTCCCATCACAATAGTACAACTCGTCCGTTTGAAGGTCAGAGTAACCTATCATGTGTTGGCACGACTTCTCAGGTATAACACTATCGTCATCAGGTGACAGTGTTTCCTTCTGAGGGCGAACTGCCTTCTTTGGGCTTTCAAGAGTCACGCGCCTCGAGACATGCCTTTTTGGGCGTGAGTTCTCAGCGGGCTCCTGGACTTCGATGCGCAAATTGGCACGCGCAGCTGCCTTGAACTCCTTGTCATGCTGAAGGTGACGGCGACCCCCAGCATGTTGAGTCGTTCGGGGTTTTTTCGTCGGGCCAAAACGTTCTTGAACTGGAGCCTTGCCTCCTTCATCGGGAATTGGACCGAGGTGCTCTAAAACTGATCTCCTTCTTCAGGATGATTCCGCGGGATCTCCTGGAGAAGCTACTGGAATCACCGGCGACTTCGATCGGTTCGCCGGAGGTTGAACTTGCTTCGAAGGCTGCAACGATTGTGCCTTAGCCTGAATCGCCGCTTCAGACTTCGGCCTCCATACTTGGTGGGTTGGTGGCGTCTTCTTCGCTACCTCCTTCTGCAATCTTTTGCAGGCTTCTTGGACTTGAGCCCGTGCCTGCGCCAAAAGTGCGCGGCGCTTGCGAATGCGTTCTTCAAGTGTTGAACGGTTCCGCTTGACCCGGATCCATTCGTTCGTTGGTGGCTTGGAGGAGCTACCATTCATCATTTGTTGAGGCTGTTTGCCTCTCCTGTTCTTTAGATCCGCGCTATAGCGGATTCCATCTGTTGATTCCATCGCCTTTGCGAATTGCCGCGCCAGGCGTTAACGTCGCCTCTGGCAGGCTCTCTTTGAGAGAGTCGCTACGCCTTCAGCGATGGAGGAATTGGCCAGAACAGATCTGACCTGGTTGGAAGTCGGTGGAATTTCACCCGACGCAACTTCGGCATCAATCGGGTGAAATCATTGTTGGTATTCTCTAATTCTTCATACCAACGGACTTTTCTCCTGGAGGAGAACTTCTTGGACTTGCGAGGGGAGGTGGATCCGAATGAGGATGACAGATACTCCTCGAACTTTTACTGGTCTAATTCGTACTCGACCTCCTCCTCGACCGGGATTAAGATCCGCGGCTGCGATGCAACGATCTCAGCAGCGAGATCGGTGGCTCCCACTGTGGTCGCCAGATTGTTCGCGGGAAAAATTGTAGTTTTCATTGACGTCATTGCACACTCTTTGACAACTATTTATCGGTTACAAAAAGATCCGGTCTTTTTATAAGATCCGGTTACTACAAAATCAAAGAAATAAAAATTACAACTTTCCTTTTATGTCGAACGAATCGCGAGATCCTATTTTGCGGTCTCTCGCTTTTGTGGGTTCTTCGCCTGCGCCGGGGTTAATCCGTGGACCACCGCGCGATCTTGATCCGGTCGGATCTACACGGTATGATGGGTGTTATCTCACAAAGGAAATAACAGCCGGGGGGTACTATTTCACCAAGAAAATAATAGCCTTTAGTAATCGAAATCGACCAAGCGAAATCGAGACTCTTCTCGGGATCAAAGGCCAAGCTTTGATCCGGAGGGAAACCGTGTAGATCTCAGATCTGATCTCTCTCGAACTCCTGCCTTGTTTGGCATGGATGATCACTAAGAACCAGATCTGGAAGTCGAGTCTTCAAAGCTCCAAAAGTTCAAGTCCAATTCTCAATCCGGCAGAGTTTCGGCTCCTCAAATTCCAACCTCTCAACAATGAGCCCCCCTAGCCTATTTATAGGCACTCAGAACTGTGCCTTGGCACAGGTGGGCGGGCACCTTGGTGGCTCGGCCACCGAGCCACCTTTTGGTGGCTCGGTTTTGGCCGAGTCCTCCAAATGTTAGTTTTCGACGTTTTTTCGGTTTCGCTGTTGATTTGGACTCTGATTTGTTGATCTGAATCCTGATTTGGCAGTAAACCCGCTTTGGTGTTTGAGTTCGAATCCGTTCTATGGTTGGATGACTCGTTGACTCACTGAACCGTTAACTTTATTCTGCATGCGAGTGGATGTATTCCATTGTTTGCGTGCGGTTCGTTAGCCTCGTCGCCTTGTTGATCCGCTTCGTCGCGTGTCATTTGGCTTTGGTATTATGGACTGACGATCGTGTTTGGATATGTCGCTCGATGATTCGTTGGTTTGTCGAATCAGCGTGCCGAGCTGTGCTAAGGGACCCATAGGCAGTTTTATATGCCTACAGACTTCTCTTAAGGGGACAGCTTCAGCCCACTTTGAGAAGTAGTCAGTTATCGTAAGGATGAATCGATGACCCTTGTCTGATGGAGGAAATATTACTCTGACGATATCCATCCCTCATGTTTCAAATAGTCACGAATAAACCATCGGATGCTAGTCTTCGGGTGGTTTGTGCATGTAATTAGCGTGGATTTGACACGCGCGACAACTCTTGGCTTAAGCGATAGCATCGTTGATCATTATGGACCAATAGTAGCCGATTCTTCACAAGCGGTCCCAGAGCTTAGTTCCGGGTTGGTGAGCTCCACAAGTGCCATCAAGGGCTTCCCGCATGGCTTCCTGTGTTTTCGTCGTTAAGAGACATCGAAGTAGCATGTCGTCATATGATCTATGATACAATGTTTTTGTGATGGCATCATAGTAGAATCTTAGTGTGCGCCTGCGAACAGAATCCCATTCCTTAACGTCTTCAGGTAGTATACCATATAGGACATAGTTGATAATTGGGAAGCACCAATCTCTCGACTCGGATAGGCCTGAAATTTGGTGAGTTGCATTCACCTCTAGGGCATCCTCTGGTTGGTAGAGTTGTCGGCTTGCGACGATGACATGTTGGCTTGTCCCTAGCGGTTAGGCTAGGTTAGCTGCCAATGACGCCAATGCTTCTGCGTGCAAGTTCTTAGAATAGAGCACATGCTCGATGCAGAAGTTGTCGAATGATTCGGCTAGCTTGATGGTTGCTTGGTGATATGGGATTAAGTCGTCATTTCTGACTTCATATTCCGCCATCATCTATCTTACGATGAGCTAAGAGTCACCATAGGCTTCGAGGTGCACCACCCTCAACTCCTTAGTGAATTCGAGTCCAATGAGTAGCACATTGTACTCAGCCACGTTGTTGGTACATGGCTCAGTTAGTGAGAAAATGATACGAGTTACTGTACGAGCACCTTTGATCGCTGAATTATCAAAGGTGGGTTAAGAAGAGGATGACAGAAACACAAGCATAATTCAGTATATGGCGAAGAAAAATATCTTCTCTAGATTATGAGTATGAAAAGATTACAATCTCTCTCTCACAATCTCACTAGAATCGAGAACAAACTCTCAATTCTCACTAAACCCTAATACAATGATTAGCTGGGCTAGGTTTGCTGCCAATGACGCCAATGCATGTGCGTTCGTGTTCTTGGAATGAAGCGCGTGCTTGATGAGGAAGTTGTCGAATGATTCGGTAGCTTAGTAGCTGCTTGGTGACATAGAATCAAGTCTTCATTTCTAACTTCATATTCTCCCATCATCTGTCTAACAATGAGCTGAGAGACACAGTAGGCTTCGAGGTTCTTCACCCCTAACTCCTTAGCAAAGTCGAGTCCAATGAGTAGTACGTTGTACTCAGCTACATTGTTGGTACATAGCTCAGTCAATGAGAAAGCCTGGAGTAATACATAGTTTTGTGGAGAAACCAAGACCACCCCTACACCTGCGATGATAGATTCGCAGGTGCCCACACGAGAAGCGCCATAGAAGTATAGTCAACAGACTTCTTCCTGTGAGGTAGCATTGACCTCGTGGGTTTCGTCCGACATGTCTTCAAACAAGTCATCCTTCGACTCGAGTGGGTGATTGGCCATGAGATCGCAGATTGCCTATCCTTTGACACACTTCTACGGCAGGAAGTGGATGTCATATTAAGATAACAGGAGTGCTCACCTTGCGAGGAGCTAGTTCAAGCACTCAGGCTGTGTCATGAAGACTTAGATGGGGTTCATCCGGGAGATGACATGAATGGTTTGACCGACCAAGTAGTGTCGTATTTTCTGAATTACGAACACTGGGGCCAGACATTACTTTTTGACCATGTGGTATCGTCATTCGGCTCCTTGCAAGGTCTTACTCAGGTAGTAGATGCCTTGATCATGACCGGCATTGTCGTTCTGTGTTAAGAGGGTACCAAGAGAATGCTCCATTGCCCGCACATAGATCAGGAAGGGTTTGCTTGAGATCGAGGCCGACAGAACTGGTGGATTTGAGAGATAGTTCTTAACCTCATTGAAGGCTTGTTGGCAAGGCTCGTCCTATATGAAGGAAACGCCTTTCTTCATTAGTTTGGAGAAGGGTTGGCACCTTCCTGAAAGATTTACGATGAATCTTCAGATGTAGGCCAAACAACCTTATAGTCCCCTCAACTCCCTGATATTTTTGGGTGGTTGGAGTTCTTGGATAGCTTGCACTTTGTCGGGGTCAATGTGAATCCCCTTTGTCGTGACAACGAATCCGAGGAACTTACCACTCGTCCTGCCTAAGAATACCTTTGTAGGGTTCATATTTAGTTGGGGGAGCGCATAAGGTCGAATACGACTCTCAGGTCTTGAAGGTGCTCGTCTTTGTTGCGACTCTTCACAACCAGGTCATCCACGTAGCATTCAACTGTATTTCATAGATGATCTCGGAAGATGGTGCTTATAGCGTGTTGATAGGTTGCATTGGCATTCTTGAGCCCGAAGGGCGTGATTGTGTAATAGTAGACCCCCATCAGAGTTCTGAATGAAGTGTGCTTCTCGTCCTCTGGGTGCATCTTGATCTGATTACATCCTGAGAATCCGTCCATGAAGAACATCCTCTCAAAACCACAGGTGTTGTCGATGATGACATATGTAATGGGCAACAGGAATTCATCCTTTGGACAAGCAGCGTTGAGGTCCCTAAAGTCGATGCAGATGTGGATCTTGCCAAGCCTGACTCGATTAGCTTCTTCACTTTGGCTTCGATTGCCTCCATGATTTGTGAACAAAATTGTCTCTACTACTGTTTGATGGGTTTGGCGCCTAAGCCAATGTTAAGGTGATGCATGACGATCTGAGGATCAAGACCGGGCATGTCCTTATAATTCCATGCAAAGACATCGATATATTCCCATATGAGGGATACGAGGTCTTCCTTCTCCTGGGGAGGTAAGTTATCGTTGATAAATATGGATTTGGGACTTGCCTCGTTTCCCATATTTATTTAGAGTACTTTGTCCTCTGTGGGTAGTTCACGCTGTTCGAAGTGACCACTCCACTAGCCACTGACGTGGCGATCCCATGCTTTATCATAAAGTGGAATCTATTCATCCTCTTGGATTTTAGCGGTATTGACCATAGCCATGTTGACTGTGAAGTCTTTGAATAGGGCCTCGATTGACATCTGAATCCTAAGTCGAGGACGTCGACGATTGATCATCTGAGTGAGCATCGTTAGATATTTCATCAAAATTGCAGTACAACTCTGAGGAAGAGGAGGAGTAACCTAACCATCTTCGAGTTTTATCATAGTAATTGTTAGGCTTCCCTTTGGGACATAGGTAGGTCGAAGGGTCATTTTATAGCCTTTGTCGTAATTCAAACCTTCTTGGCGGATGAAGTCATAACATATCCTCTCCATCATGCATTTTACGACAGGGCTATAACATGAGAATTGAGGAGTAGGTTCGTCTTTGTCTAACTTGTCCCTTAGTGTGTGTGTGGGTTGGTCTATCCTTTAGAATATAATCTCTTGCTGAGAAACATTCCAGGCGGGTATGACAAGGACTGCTTGTGAGGATTTGATCATCTGCTTGTTCGTGTCAAACGTCGAGTGCACTGGCAAGTGTAAAGAAGAATTAGAGTACAATCCTAGGATCAAGTCTCTAAATTCATCATCAATAGATTATGAACCAGACAACAAGTAAGCAAGATGAGGTTCTTCGTTCAGGGTAAGTCCGTCCACCTTGTCAGCATGGGTTACAGCAAGGCCTTCGTAGCTGATTACAATGGGTTCAATGTCATTTAGGACAAGACCCTCGTTGCACTCAGACTCACTATCGCCCTCATTACCACTGTCCCCTTCCTCGACTGGTGGTTTGTTCCTCTGTTCTGAGTCTTGGTAAAGCAGGGAGTCGGTGAAGTAGTTTTCAACCCCTATGAAGAGTTGTTTATCCGCAACTACCATCTTCACCTGGTCGTAGTCATCCACATATTTTAAGCATTGTTTAACATGGATAGGACTATCTTGCTGCCATGGATCCATGGTCGGCCCAACAGCATATTGTATGAGGGTCTGCGTCAATAACAAAGAAGGTCACCTCAGCTTTCATATCATCCAATCGGCATTTGAGACGAATCTTCCCGAGTGCCCAGGTTCCAGTTGTATTGAAGTTAAAGATTGTGGTGGTTGTTGAAGACAACTACTTTTGAGGCACCCCTAAGAGCTTGATGAGCTTTAGGGGGACAATGCTCAATGCAGACCCTTGATCTACCTAGATTCTGTCTACCCTCGAAGAGCTAATGTATTCTGTGAAGTACAAAGGCAGGTCATGAGATGTGCTTTTGATGAGCATATCCTCTGGAATGAAAGTGATACAAGGGATCTGTTGTTTGGATGCCTAACAGCATTGCGAATATCCCGTTTCTACCTCCTCTTTGGGAGTGGGCAAGAAATGTGTGGCAAAAGTTTCTGAATCAGTCAGCGCCTCTCGTAGGGCTTTGCGGGTCACCCTGGACAACTGCAGAAGCTCGTACAAGGTGATTCTTCTAGCTAGAATATTCTTTAGCTGGGCGAGTAGGTCGAACCGAAAGGGTTGACCACTCGAGCTCGGCTTGTCAGGACTTGGCTGAACTATCAGTGGCAGTCCTACTGGTAGCCTTGTCGGACTCTCTGTCATCGGAGAGTAGTTCTTGGCAAAGTCCTTCCCTGCTTTGATGATCAATGCGTCTGCCTCCTCGTCAGAATTAGTGAGGGTTGCTACTTCCACTCTGTTATCGTCCGGAATTGCCGACCATGTTTGTAGTTTTTGCTTTCTGCACTTTCTCCTTCTTTCGGACTCCTACGTCGTAAAGAGCCTACAGCTTATCTTTAAGGATATAAAAATTAGAGGTTTGGTGACTGACAAACCTGTTGTACACACAGTAGCCTGGATCATGTGTTTTGTTCACGTCTTCAAGTTTCATGACTTCTGGTAGCTTAATTCTGTTCTTGAGCAGATTGTTGAAGGTAGCCACCACCTGGTCTTCTATGAAGTCGTATTGCCTTTACGGGTGTTGCTCAAAAGGCCTGGGCTTTTGCCTCTGTGCGGACTTAGGGGTTGGAGCAGAATCAACATCCATGATCTCCTTCCCTCTTAACCGAGGGTTCCTAAAGGTGTTTGGTTCTGAAGCCCTGCTCTTGGGCTGAGGCTCTTCGGCTTCCAAATTTTTGGTCATGTTCTCGACTTGCTCACCTTGGCAAAAAAGTTCTTTCCAGGTCTGGGTGTCTACCGTACTGATTCTGGAGAGAATGTCTATTGAGAGGTTGTTGCGACACATCTTAACCAGGGTGCTCAAGGAGATTTGGTCCCGACACTGAAGTGATCGATTCTAGAATCTCTTGATGAAATCATTGACCGACTTCATCTTCTTTTGTTTGTCGGCCAACAAAGTGCCCATAGATACTTCTGTATTGTCATCGAAGAAACGGGCCAAGAAAAGCCTTTCCACATCGGCCCATGTCGTGATGGAGCCTAGTTCTAGTTTACAAAATCACTCAAAGGCCACTCCTCTCAAGGTACCAATGAACAGTCGGGTGAGAATGACTTCGTTTCCCTTGAGGAATCCCGTCTGAGACAGGAAATAGTTGATGTGTTGCGAGGGAGAGCCCTTGCCATCAAACTAGACCAGGCTCATTAGTTTGAACTTTGTTGGGTAGGCGACCGTGTCCCATTCGTATAGATACGATCGAACCACCCCCAGCTCGTTCATGTTTCTCTAGAGATTCAAGGTGTTGAGCTGACTCTGGAACTCATTGAACCTTTTGTCTCAGGGAGTGCTACCCGAATGAGTGTGTCTTCCTGAGGATTTGTTGGAATAATCCGAATATGATCAGTGATTAACCTCTTCTTCAGTTGTGTGAGAAGGAGAAAGCTCTCTCTCCCTGTTCCTCGAGGGCCTTTGCCAGTTCAATGAAGTTTTCTTCTTCTTCTTCTTGTTCAGAACTTGTGTCATCTGCTCTTTTAGAGAATTGATGGTCGCCTGCTGCTCCTCAAACTTCTTAGCCAAGTCTTCTGAGGATTCCACCATGTGCACCCTTGCGTGCTTGCCATAGGCCAAGCTTGAGGTCTGAGACGTTGCTACTGCCGAGCACACCTCATCCTTGTTGTCGTAGATGGGTGAAAAGTGAGCATAATCAAATAGGATAGCTGCTCCTGTTTAAAGGCGAGTACATTGGTACACCCCCCTTTAACAGGGGGACATCTGAACCCCAGGGTTTATTCAAGGTTTGATGAATCCGAATGCTAGGCTTTACCTTTCCCTTCTTATTGACTGTAGCTTCTGGGAGCTCTAAGTCACCCATGGCTCGCCTCTTCTAATGATAGTGTCTCCGGCAAGGATGTCTTGGCTCAGGAGACAGTCGAGAAAGCCTCCCAAACACTGATGGCTTTGGTGCCTCAGCATAATGGTAGTTGGTAAGTACCGCCTGGATGAGCCTCTCGTAATGACACTGAGGGTGAGCCTCGTGAATAGTGCATTTGCAAGTCAGATGATCCCTGAGATCTCCTGCGAGCTAGTGTTGGCCACCCCCAGCGTTGGAAGGACCAATAGTGCAATTGCATGGAAGAGACTCGAAGGAGTCAAAATGAGAACACTTGGGAAATTTCCTAAGTGTTGACTTCATGCGACCTTGCCATGACAGGTGAGGTTCAGGGTTTAGGTGAGCTCGAGTTGTCTATTCATTCGGGCGAGGTTTGCTCGCTTGAGTTGTTTTAGTTTTGCCTTTTTGTCTAAGGCTCGGTTTTAGGCGGGCCTGCTGAGCTTCGCCTGTTGAGCGAGGCTTGCCTCCTGTGCGAAGCTCGCCTGTTTGAGGTCGTGGCTCGCCTGTTATGTGAAGCTCGCTTGCTTTGGAGACATGACTTGGGGAGCAAAGCCTACCTGATTTGGTGGTCTCGTCTCTCTTGCTGAGTTCACCTGAATGGGGAATTTCACTCATGAAGTGGGGTTCGTTTGTATGAACAAGCTCACCTAAATTTCCAAGTCCGCCGGCTTTTGGGAATAGGCCGATTGAGCGAAGCCCGTCTAAATAGGTGGGCTCGCCTACTCGACCTTGTCTGCCAAAACTAGGAATTTTATGTTCCTGCCTAGCGCTTCTTAGGCCTAAACAGTAATTTAGGCCATCATAAGAGGTGAAGGCTCGGGCTTCTTGGCGAGCGATTGCTTGTCGTCACCGCTACTTGGCTCTTTTGGAGAGGGGGTGTTCATGTTGATTGTGAAGGCGTGGTTCGCGCTGTCATGCACCATAGTCTCCTCTTACATAGGGAACTGAACGGGCTGCTTAGGAACCCATCGAGCAGTCCTTTGGCTGGCTTGGTTGGCCGTCGGCTCGGCTTTAGCTGACTTTGGGGAGGTAAAACCCCTAGCTTTAGCTCGGGTAGTTGACCATTTAGGGTCGGGCCACACGCACGATTCTGTAGCGTTTGCGTGATGCATGGCTACCAGGGGTGGAAGAAGACAAGTATTTTTCATACTTGGTTTGGTCGAACTCAATCATAAGGGACCCAACGGCCTTCCCTTCCGTAACTTCGTCGAACTACGCCATCACCAATTCATCAGAATGAACGGTTTCTCGCACTATGTTCGCCATCTACTATTGAGCGTAAAAATTAACTTCCCATTTGGGGGATCAGTTGTATTTATAAGGATAGCTTATTACAAAGTATAATCAATGTTTACAATAGAGGAGAAAGAAATGGCCCTCCTTGTTTAACGTGGGTTCGTTGGTAGCGGTATGATGCCTATCTTGGTGCTCACGCTGAGTTTGCTTCCCTTGGACGATCCGATCGAAGTTGCGGTTGGAGCCTCAATGAGTAGTAGAGGCTCCAGAGTGATTGAGTTCGACTGTACCCGAGCTTGAAAAATATCAAAGCTGTGAGCTTGGAGGGAGATACAATACAAGCGTTTGCAGAAAGCTGATGAGCCTCAAATATGAGGGTTCAGATTGAGTCTATTTCAATAATCCACGCAACGAGCTAGTAATGTTCTACTAAGCAAGTGTGTCCCAAAACAAGTCTCTGATTGAAGAGCATTGTTAATAGCAATGCTAAGTCCCAGCCAATCAACCACCAACCTCAGTCTCTGATTGAAGAGCCTTGAGTATGAAAATCTTCAGCCTCCTTCATGTTGGATGAAGATGTATTTAAATAGGCAAGGGATGGCATGGGCCATCCTTTGATTTGTGGGATATAACCACCAATGGGTGAGGGACACAATGCCCTCTCCTAGCTGCGGGAAGTGACTACTATAGGGGTGATGAGAGCCATGCCTCATCATCACCCAGGATGTGGAAAGTAGGTAGGCCCACTCCCATAAGTAAGCAGCCCACTTGCATTGCTCAGGTGAGGCTGGCAAGCTACAGGTAAACTCGCGAGCTGTCTGAATGCTCAGGAAAGCTTGTAGGTTAGCTTAGCGAACAGGCAAGGTCGGTTGGTGGGTCCCTCCAATGTGTGAACTGGTGTTTGTTGGCAAGCGGAGTTCGTGTGGGCGAACTCCCTACAGGCATGCTTGGCTCGTACGGGCGAGCGAAGTATTCAGCCGAGGTTGAACTCGTACTGGCGAGTAGAATGTTTTGACAAGCTTGATTCATGCAGGCGAGTCAAGCTAACAGGCGATGCTTGAGCTCTTCGGGTGAGCTCAATAAACAGGCGGGATCCAGCTCTGCGGGAATGCTCAATAGTACAACGAGAGGTTGAGTTCTACGGGCGAACTAACCAATTGAGAGTGGTTGAGCTCTACGGCGAGCTCAATAAATAGGAGAGATTGAGCTCTATGGGTGAGCTCAATAGGAAGATGAGGTTGAGCTCTACGGATGAGCTCAACATACAGGAGAGGTTGAGCTCTACTGGCGAGCTCAATAAGGGGGCCGAATTTGAGCTCTACGGGCGAGCTCAACAAATAGGAGAAGCTGAGCTCTACGAGCGAGCTCATCAAGGAGGCAATTAGGCTTTATAGACGAACTCAATAAACAGGAGATGTTTGTCTCGTACTGCGAGTAGAGCATGTTGGCGACTCGCTCGGGCTTGCAGGCGTGCTTTGCTAGGCTCGCAGAATACAAGCGAGCCCAAGTTGTTGGCGGGCAGGGCCATCAGGTGAACTTCTGTTTCTTAGGCAATTTTCACTATCTACAACACCTTCTGGACATCATTGATAAGCTCAGTTCAGTACTATGAGGGTAGTGCATCGATATTCTATTTGTACAAGCCATTGAGTCAGGTTTGAATACTTTATCTAGAAGTCCGTTCGCACGATGGTACGATGAGGCTTGTAAGCCATACTTCTAGGATACCTATATGGTAGGTCGTTCCGCACTCATGTTACGCACTGAGATCGTGCTGAGACTAATGAGCCATGTATACTGATTAGGATACCTACAAGGTAGTTCGTTGCATATGATAATGCTAAGTATCAAAATCTTATACGGAGTTGCATTGAGATAGTTAAATGATAGCCCGAGTCGTTGGCGGATGCTAGTTATGTTTTTGACTCACTGCTGAAATATATGACCCAGAGTATTTTGTATTTCAAAGTACATGGAATTTGTGCCGGTATTCATTCTATCTTCCTAGTGAAAGTGGAAAATATTATGAATATGATATGTTGATGTCTTTACTTTTTTTACCAATTTGGTACATATGGTATATACATGAGGGTTTCCTTGTTTGGATTATTTTGCTCGACGTACCAGTCCCGTGTTGTGGATTTCTAATTGTTCATTTTATTTAAATTGTTTATCTTTAGTTCAGTATTCATGTTTAGATGTTTACAATTTAGGATATATGGTATATACATGAGGGTTTCCTTGTTTGGATTATTTCGCTCGACGTACTACTTCTTGTATTGTAGGTATCTAAATATTAATTTCATTAGATATGGGAGAAAATGATTATAGTAGACTATGCTTAATAGATAGAGCCTCCACCCCATCTAATAGCCCTTCCCCTGGGGACGGATGAAGGTGATCTTGCTATAGCGCTCTAACATACTTTTTGTTGCTCTTTTTCTTTTAATATTCTTTCAGGTAATTCGGAGTACCGAAGAGTCACAGGGTGACAGAGTTCTTGCATAGTCGCCAACACATGAGATTTATTAGAGGCTCCATCATAGTTTTATATTTTTGTTCAGACCTTATAGTTTATTTTATAGTGTAAAGGTAGTGTGCCTTAGTACAATTTTCTATTTTGATTCGTGTTGAGATACCTTATGTTATTTTAGACTCCAGATATATTTTAGTTTATTTACAGTCGAGACATGATCTTAATTTATGAGATATCTTTCTTTCTTTATCATGTCTATTATCGTTGTTCCATTTCTTTTTATTTTTTTCCACTATTAGAGGATATTACTATGATTGGTAAAATATGTTATTACATAGCGTGGGTGCATGATAGGTTTGACATCTCTACGTTCACCTTGGACTACAGCCATGTGTGAAAATAGGGGCGTCACACTACGTTCAACAGTGCACCTCTGGCTATTTTTTAATTCCTACTACAAGTCAAAGTAGGATCTCGAAAACTTTTGGAGAGTTCGTGCAGATGGTCAAAATATACTTCCCCTGGACCAATACTCAATCTAATATAACCTCAAGAAATGAATGCTCATAGGCTAAATACTTCATGTAGGCTAAGTACTTGCCATGGCAAACCTTGCACAAATCATAGTGAGACTCGCCAAAGTAACAATTGAAGCTTATTTTAAGATCAAGTCAAAGTGAAACTTTTGATGATGTTTTCCTAGAGTGAGTCTCACCTAACTAGTTCATGTGGGCCATGTCACTCAAGATTTAGGTGAAGTTCACTAGAATAAACTTTCCCATGTTTGTTATTAGGGAACTTTTCCTATGACCATTTCAAAAGATATTTTTATGGAAACGGTTAACCCCGGTTATCTCCTAAGTTAATGGCCACTAACTCTCCCTTAGTCAATAAGAGGAGGGGAGATTGTTCATTTTGGAGAATCTTATCTTATCCTGCGAGGACTTTGGAATCGTCATCTTCATCAATCATAAAAGAGAGATATCTGAGATCAGACTTCAGCTCCACTTTCGCAAGTTCTCTACAACCAGTAAGAGTTCATCTACTATTTAGACTATAAACAGAGTGCAAGAACGATGCTCCCTCGGCACAGAAAAAACCCAGCCCTAAAAAACTTTTCTTGTTTCATTGTATTCTCATACTTATAATTTTTAGTTTATTATAATTTTTGAGACATGAAACACTTGCAGCTAGGTCTATTAAGATCGACACAAGAATATCCCTAAGAAAAAAATACACAAACAAAAAGTGTAAGTATGTGATACCTCGTACCCAAATCCGATCAATCATATCTGCTCAATAAACTTCGATCCCTTGAAGAAGCATACATGAGCACCCAGGTCTGCCCTCAATTCATTACACTCTTATATACTACCCTTGGCATAATTAAAAGTCATCTTTGTGATGTAGTCAGGAGACTTTTCAATCGATCTTCCTATTACCCCGAATAGTTGAGTATATTGAGCATCCGCTTAACTGACACCACCCCAAATATGTGATATTGTCTCATTGCAACAAGAAACAATAGCTAAATTAGCGGACGCACATAACAGCCTTCCCAGATAGCCAAGAATCTCTAAGCGTATAGTGCTTACAGTCCAAAATAGGTGGTCATCTATAAGGGCTCACACAGCGAGTGAGCAAAGATCCATCCATCAACCTCCTTATATCCAGTCCAAGCATACGTCGTATGGAAACATGCGACAATATTGCTTCTCTCTCTCTCTCTCTCTCTCTCTCTCTCT